>NC_056728.1:1732476287-1732641287 GCF_019279795.1 Protopterus annectens
TGGAATGTACCTCACAAGACATCTGCAGCAGCTGGAAAGGCCACAGAAGTACCTCACAAAGAGGATTACTGGCCTCAAACAAATGCCCTACACTGACCGTCTCGAAAAACTCCAGCTTTACTCCATAGCATATCGCCTAACATCTGAAGCTTTGTCAAACCCAGAGCTGTTGGACATGCTATACCTAAAGAAATCCCAACCCCTCGAGCTACATGCTCTAGGGATTTAAACATTGCCACCACAATAAACAGGACATGCTGGAGGGATAGATTCCTGGCCCTGAGACTTCCCATATTCTAGAACAGGCTACTTGTCTATGTCAAGCAAAGTTCTTCATTAGCACTCTTCAAGAAAAATCTTGATGAGTGGATGGAAAATAGGAAATACACACCAGGGATCACTTCTGTGTCTCTGCTTGATAGTGGCACAGGAAAATAACTTTCTTGGGTGGCATAAGCCAGGGAATCTTGTTGTCTAGGCTTGTGTAGGCCCTTGGGCCAATAGCCTAGTACCTACCTATGAACCTATGAAATACACCTTTGGAGAAGGAGTACACCAGTAATCTATGTGGTGCATCATATAACCGCCTAGTGCTATAGTGTAATAAACTAATTAGGTAAGAGTTCTAATCTCAGACATGGCAGGTTCGTCTGTGTGCTTGTGTGTCTGTGTTTGTCATTCGTATCCTGTGTGGAGGTTGCCATGAGTGTGTAACAACTGGACTCATTGTGGAGTGGGTTTTGCAAATTTCTTATATGGTGGCCCTATTATATGTCACAATGTCCACCATACAAGGATAACAGATGTGAAATAGCCGAGAGGCTGGGGTGCCAATCCATACCCCTACATGTGACATAAAGGCTTGGCAAACAAAGTTACAAAACCTTGTATTACCCAGTAAACACTCTCAACCCAGGTCTAATACACAAACACACTTGCCTAGGCAACATCCGCTATGGTGGTAGTACCCTGCATATTGCCCACAGATAGTAACCATGGTTTGATTGCAGCAGACTACACAGGGCATAGCACCCTGTCCATCAGTACAATAGGCATATACATGCATACTGTGCACCTTCACTATGTTCCACAAAGGACACCTGCAACTCCTGTGTTGCCATGAAATGTGACCCACAAAGGACATACCATGCCTTAAACACATGCCCTGTATGGACAGATGCCACTGACACCAGTGAATACCTGTATCATGCTATCATTGTAGGTGCAGGGTCAACCTTCTGTCCATTACCTATTCCAGCCACATGAGGCCAGGTCTGGCACATCTGATGATAACAATCTGTGTACACAACATGGGCCAGACACCTCAGGTACAGTTCCACATGTCACTCTACATGCATGTGGGACATGAGCACATCCCAGACACCGTTCATGTCATGGACTAATGAACACATACATGGCAAGCAATGCACAGCAATGGCCACGCACAATAGTTACCCAGGTGACTGGATGGTGAATACAATACCCACCTATGTGGGCCAATCCAGACACTACACCCCTGAGCCACACTGCATACCATTATTATGTGGCCTGATGCCAAGGTATACCAATCACCTAGCCTTGTATAGCCTTCTGGCACAGTCAACCACTACACACCCGTGAAGCAATGCACCCATGCATGTCAGTACTGACACCCTGTGTCTATGTGTGTGGTGTATGATGCTTCTGACCATATTCACACTCACTACAACCCCCATTGGCATACTGAAGCATGCTGTTTGATGTCAGATACCTCCACATACCCTTTGCCCACATAACTTCTGGATAACCCCTGTGGTGCATGTGATACCTGCACAGTACTGTATTGTGGCAAACTAACTAGTGAGGAGGTGTATTCCTGACCCTGCCAGTATGTCAATGTGTGAGGGTCCCTGAGAGAGTGTGGCTGTGTTGACGCTTACACCTGTTTATGCAGACAGGCACATGTACTGTACCTACCGTATTGCTACCATATTACTGTTGCAGATGTCACTTACCATCACATATATGTTTGGAGAGCTCCTCAACATGTAAGCTATGTGGTGCATCCAATAACTGCATAGACATGTAATAGTAATACACAGTCAGTCAGGGTTTGGATACCCTGTACTGGTAGGTGTATGACACAAACATGCTTAGGTTTTACTCTCCCACCCCCTCCATGACTTATCTTTGTCTCTGTCGGCCTCTCTCACTCCCGCTGTGGTGGATGTGGAGACGTACAACTGTTTTGCTTAAGCAGCAGCATGTGTTTTGTAAGTGATGTTCATGATCAGCTAATGGCCTCTGCATGAATTGCAGCCCTCCTCTAGCTGATTTTATGTGGATCAGCTGTGGTAACATTCCCATAGCCAATTGCATGGAAACACACTCCAATATCTAGGAACATCATGTTGGTGTTGGGTCTTTTCATTCACTGTGAGCAGGACCTAGATCTGTTGTTTGGCAAACAGCATCACAGATGGACTGGGGATTTATCTCTAACAACATACATCGTGGAAACAGGCCAACACACAGGAGGGGGATGTGCCTGACATGACTACAGAATGTAAATGTCTTTATTTTGCATTTAGAGAGGGTGTGTGTGGATATGGCTGGTCTACATGTTTTAATACCTGCCATGACAGTGTTATGTTTCTGAGGAAACTCCCAAGTGCAGGGTCATCTGCAGACTGAGCAGTGTGTGGTGCCTTTTATTTCTTGTGTTACTCACAAAGCACTTTTTGTGAACTGCCGAAGCATAGTGTGAGGACTGCAGACAGTACATGGTAACAGACATGAGAGTTACTGACTTCATATCCCTCATAGGACATGTCACAGCAAACCCTGTTACAACAGTAAATGTATAAGGTTATCACAGCAACATGTAAATACTGGCCCTGTGTTTGTGCCTCCAGCAACAACTTTGTCAAACTGTGTACATATGTCATGCGGTAAGAGGTGCATATGTTCTGTACACCATAATTTAGTGACATCATATCTGATAACAAGCCAGTGAGATATCAGACTGTAACACATGTTATGTATAGTATGGGTTATCTTTGAGGACATAGCCTGGGCATTCTGCGGTTGTGTGCACAGTACTGAGGTCTGTGTCCTTATGGTGATTGTTGACAGTGTGCATTGTGAATATGTACCTTGGCCTGTGTACAGACTGTGGTAGATGTAATTGTTCTTGGTCCTGTTCTATCTGATGTTACATGCTGCTCCACTGTATGTTACCCTATCGGCTTACATGTTTGTAGGGTCAAACACACACATGTCCCATACGACAGACAGGCATTGGACTACACTGTGTAGTGGTCCAGTATATGTAGGGTTAGTTTGTGTGAGTGGCACATATGAGGATGATGTGGATCAGATAGTTCATATACTGTAATATTACACTAGCTACCATATGTAGCTGTGGCTGTGTTCACATTGGTTGTGGTTATGCACTTTCTCACAGATGTCTGTTACTCTGTGCTGTGACATGCCTGAAGAGCCTGCTTTATATGCAGGTAAGTGTGTATTCCCCCATACAAAATGTAAGCCAGTGTTGTGGCAGTCTGCCTGTAGCCTGCACAGTGCTTTGTTACATGCCTAGCAGCTTACTGTACTTACCCAGTGTGATGTTATATCCAGATACTTGCCAGATGTACTGCTGCCAGGCCAACATAACAGTCATGTATGTCGGACAAAGCAATGGGAGACTGTATAGATGTATGCCACTAACTAGTGGGTGGCATGTGACCATGGCACTTCTATACCAGCGGTTAGTATGTGTCAGGACAGACAGGGGTGTGTGAATGCATAACATATGGGGGCAAATGTATACCAGTGTTTACGTGATATACCCATCTACATGGCTGTTAACATCCACATTGTCAGGCTCAGTCCACATATCTTGCACTAAGAGGTTCTGTGTATACCTCTGGACTGACCAGAGTGTGTCAGACTGTCCACATTTATCGGCCATATCTCTGCTGAAGTCCACAGAATCATTACTGTGCAAGCAGTGGTACTGTTCTATGATGTCCTTAGGATGTCTGTCTGTGGCCAATTGTGCACATGTTAAAAGCAGATGTGACCTCCCACACACAACATGCCTGTGAAGACAACTCCTATCACAGTAGCAATAGTCTACATATATACATGCACTACATACCTGAAATCTCCTTGCACTAAGAGTTTGGGACTACTGGGGCTGAGGTAGGGCTCCATTCCATGTTCAGGACACATGGTGAACATCTTTGAATATATACGTATCTATATATCTATATAGATATATACACATATACATATCGACATACATACATGGATATGTATATATGTATATATATATATATATATATATATATATATATATACATATATACATATATATATATATACATATATACATATACCCAGCAATATATGTCTACACATATACAGATAGAGATACATATGCACATACACTTATGGATATTTACATATATATTGACAGTAATAGGTATATCAGAATAGATGTGTATGCACATATGGTTATAGATATCTACATATATATCTACATAAATAGGCATTTCATAGATACGAAGAGATGTACACATGGCCATGTATATATATTGCACTATACAGATGTGTATACAGACATATGTATGAATATACATGTGAATGTACATGTAGACATATATTAACCAATTATATGTATATATCCATATTCATGTCATGTGTAAGCCTCACAATTGTGTATACACTCCCAGATGTATCTCACTGTATGTATCGGCTATGTGTACATTATGATAAAACAACATATGTGATGCAACAGTCATATTAATAACAAGTACTACACAATTGTGGAAGTAAAGGCAATTATTCAATACTAATCAAATGTGTATTGACAGATATATTGGAAAAACAACAACTGTCTTTGCAGTGGTTATGGGATAGTGGTTAAGTGTTGTGACTTTAGTGTACAGGGTCCCAGGTTCAAGGGCTGTTCATTTTGTTGCTGGGCAGAACAAGGGCTGTCAGATACAGAGTGGTTAAGGCAGTTTTGAGCAGCTTTAAGCACGTTTGAATGGATTTGTGTGAAGCTAAGCAGTGCTAAGCTATGTGTAAATTTATGGGCGCTTACATAGTGTAGGCTTTGCTTACCATTGCGCAAATCAGCTCAGCTGTCATATTGCAGCAATGTTGATACCTGCTAAGTATGGCTTAGCCCTGGTAACCAGTTCACACCACCCAGTCTGATAACATAGCAGGGTAATGACATCTGTAATAAGTGTATGTAATGCCATGTGCAATACACGTGCCTATGTGCTGTTATTACAGTAGCAAGGGGTGTGAGTGTCATGTATGAGACACAGAAGTACATGAGGCCTGCACAGCACTGTCATCCATGTGACTGTGTTACATATAGGGGTAGTAGCCCAGGGTACATGCTGTCACACTGGCATGTAGTGTGTCATGGCGATACTACTGTTGACAGTGCCTACCCAGGCAAGAGTAGAGTGCTAAATGTAGTACTGACAACAGGCACACCTGCAGGCATAGCTGGACTCTGAGGCCTCCCTGTTGTATCCCTGGTGTGTGAGCTGTGTCACAGTATATAACCCCTACTGGGTAATGATCCGATATGTGGAATGTAACTGTAGACTTCCGTCTGTACAGCACATGATAGCGAGGGCTCCTGACATGTAGGTATGGCATACATACTGTTGTCAAACGTCTATCTGTCAACACATTCATCCTACTGCATAGCTACTTGCCAAGCTGATGAATGTCAGTCCTTGCACAGATGTGCAGATGGCAGGTATCCAGCTGGGATATCTACAGGCATCATAAGCTTGATTGACACTGACATGTCTGCTCAGCTGTGTAAGAACTGGAACATATTGGAAATACCCTGTACGCACCACATGCCACGGGTACCTACACTACACTACCACAGTCAACAGAACATGCTTGGGTACAGGTCTCCATCAGAGACACTAACCATGTGTTGTGATGCATGTTGCATCCATGTCAACATGATCACCTCAGTGGCCATGTGCAGGAGGCACCTGAAGGAATGGCTGATGCATGTCACTGTCACCCTGAGGGTCACCACAGTGCTGTCAGTTGATAAATTGCCTGCTGCCACATGGCATGAGGCAGGATACCACTGTACACACAACCCCTACACAACCCATCTCTCCTTGGACAATAGCTAGGTACACAGCTATGACCACCTGCAGCGATGCACCCCAGTACTGACACATGTGTACATGTGCACATGTGCATGACTAAGTATAGCAGTGTCTGCATGTTAGCACACCTGTACATGGCAATTCCATGAGAGCCTTCACAACCACCACAACACCCATTGCCATAGCCAGCCATGGATGCTGCTGTATGGGACATTACATGTACCCTGTTAAGCTCCTCCCCATACCGGCTACATGAGCCTTGCAGTACCATCACAACAGTGTTGTACAAATGGGTTGATAGGCATGGGATACTCATTTTGTTCTGGCAAATGTGGGTATGTGTGAATGTCCATTTATCTGTAGGGTACAGCATTCCAAGGCCACATACACCTATTACAATACCCATTGCCACACGGTAGTACAGATATTGTTGTTGCTGCCCATCGGTGAGGCATGACAATGCAACACCCTGCTATGCATGTGGCATGTGTATCAAATGCATATCCCTGTAGTACCACTGTTGGGATCTACAATGGGTTGCATTGCAGCCATGGCTAATGTGTGATGATGGGTATATCAGAGTGTCATCATGGGTGTCAGGGAGTACAATATCCACTGGGGATGAGGGTGCTGTGTACACTATCATTACACCAAGGTACACCCAGTATATGTCCCATGTACCACATTATGGTTACCACTGTCACCATCAACCATACACGTAACTGATACCACATTCCAGGCCAGTTATGCATGTGCTGTGTGCAGCCTACCTGTAACACATTGGGCACATGGTCACGTTAGTTAGCAGTGATAGGCTCTGGTCTCTCAGATGTGTATCTGGCTGTTATGTGTCTGTTAATGTGTATATGAAAGTACGTCACGCTATGTATTGTCCATATGCATCCATTGCATCCCCCATTAGCATACTGTACATGTCTGGGGATGTTCTGCATGTAACATGTAACCTGGGACACACCTCACCCTAAACACTGTGTGGTGTGTGCAATGTAAGCCACACACTTCAGTATCACTACATACCTAGGTAGGGGTCTAGTCCCAGTGTTGCCAAGTAAGAGTGTGCATGTATGTGGACGGGTCTACATCAGCTTGCAGGGTATACACCCCCCAGCAGGTAACCTGTCCATATGGCACAGGCAATAGCTGTCATACTAACCTGTGACATGTATTCAACTGTACCCCAATATATGTCACAGCCATGGTGTCACCACAGTGCCATACCCCATTGTGGAATATGACTGCAGACCATCCTCGTGCTGACACATGTACACCTACAACACACATGGGTAACATTATAGAGACTACAATCAACCAGTGTTACTAATAGCTATAATGCATCATTGCTGGATGGCTAAACTAACTGACATATATGCATTACACTTTACTCCTTACAACAGGTTACACTGCAGTACTGTGGTACACTATAGTACAGTCACTATGTGCATCAGAACCATATTATCCTGTCCCTGCATTGATGGTATGAATGACAGGGATGTGGCACAGGTATCATCATATGCACAGGACATCCTCATGCTAACACATGTACACCTGCAACACAAATGGATAACATTATAGAGACCACAATCAACCAGTGTTAGTAACAGCTATAATGCAACATTGCTGGATGGCTACAGTAACTGACATGTATGCATTGCACTTTACTTCTTACATGTTACACTGCAATACTGTGGTACACTGTAGTACAGTCACAGTGTGCACCAGAACCATAGTAGCCTGTCCATGCATAGATGGTATGGATGACAGGGATGTGGCACAGGTATCAACATATTCACAGGGTATGTTGTTGGTTTGCCAGAGGCTGTGGGTGGGCTATACATTTGACACAGTGTGTGGGTGAGGGGTGTACTGAGGTGAACTGGGCGTGATGATGTGGTGTGTGTAGGTATGGGTTTGCCCTAGGTGTGTTTGTATAGTGTGTGGGTATGCATGCACACAGTTCTGCCATGTGGCTGCCATACACAGGCAGTTATGGACAGCTGCAGACCATACCTGGCAGGGTGTGCAGTTCACTGCCTGCAGCCATGGACACGTGGACTGTGCCTGCCAGGGCTTCACTTATTACTGCTTGTTAGTAGCCTTCTAATTTACTGCCTTTTGCACTTGTTTTTTAGTAATTTGTTAATTTAATTGCATTTATTTGGACTGTATTTGCCACAGCATTGCTAAACACTCAGGTGTGCTGGCCTGCACTACAATTTTAGCTGCTTTTCTGTAACACAAAAAAAAATTCTAAGCTTGTTTCCTGCTTTTTCTGTAACTAGTCAAGTCCAGATACAGACTTGCTGTAGCCAGGACTGTTGGTAAGCTTCTGAGCCCCCCAAGCCTTTCTGTGATGGAGGGAAGCCTTCTAGCTTATTCAGTGGGAGTGGTAAGCACTAGGTAGCCTATCTACCAGGGGAAGAGTGGGTTTTGGCCTAGAAATTGTAGTTCATTGGATGTTTGGGCAGTTTTTCCATCTCTTTCTACTTTCTGGTTAAAAGCCTGTTTTGCATTTGGTCCCCGCCTTTCCTATAACTAGTGCAATCCATTTACAGATTTGCTGTATCCAGGACTGTTGATGAGCTTCTGAGCCCCCCAAGCCCTTCTGTGTTGGAGAGAAGCCTTCTAGCTTATCAGTGGGAGTGGTAAGCACTAGGTAACCTATCTACCACAGGAGGAGTGGTTTCTGGCCCAGAAAATATAGTTTACTGGCCATTTCATATGCTTTTCCATCTCTTTCAACCTTCTGATTTAAAAGCCTGTGTTTGCGCTTGTTTCCTGCCTTTCCTGTTACTAGTCTAGTCCAGGTACAGATTTGCTGCATCCAGGACTCTTTGTAAACTTCTGAGCCCCCCAAGCCTTTCTGTGTTGGAGGGAAGCCTTCTAGCTTATCATTGGGAGTGGTAAGCATCAGGTAGCCTATCTACAACAAGAGGAGTGGTCCCTGGCTCAGAAATTGTAGCTATTGGCTGTTTGAGCTTTTTTTTTCCCATCTTTTTCAACTTTCTGCTTTGAAAGCCATACTTTGTGCCTGTTTCTCGCCTTTCCTATAACTAGCCTAGTCTGGTTACAGAGTTGCTGTATCCAGGACTGTTAGTAAGCTTCTGAGCCCCCAAACCTTTCTGTGTTGGAGGAAAGCCTTCTAGCTTATCAGTGGGAGTGGTAAGCACTAGGCAGCCTATCTTCAACGGGAAGAGTGAGTTTTGGCCCAGAAATTGTAGTTTATTTGGCCATTTGGGTATTTTTCAATCTCTTTCAACTTGCAGGCTTAAAAGCCTATGTTTGTACTTGTTCCCCACCTTTCCTGTAACTAGTCTAGTCCAGGTACAGATTTGCTGTATTCCAAGACTCTTTGTAAGCTTCAGAGCCCCCTAAACCTTTCTGTGTTGGAGGGAAGCCTTCTAGCTTATCAGTGGGAGTGTTAAGCATTAGGTAGCCTATCTACCACAAGAGGAGTGGTTCCTGGCTCAGAAATTGTAGCTATTGGCTGTTTGGGCAGTTTTTTTTCCATCTCTTTCAATGTTCTATTTTAAAAGCCGCACTTGCACTTGTTTCCCACCTTTCCTGTAACTAGTCTAGTCCAGATACAGAGTTGCTGTATCAAGGACTGTTGGTAAGCAAGTCTTTCTTTGTTGGAGCAAAGCCTTCTAGCTTATCAGTGGGAGTGGTAAGTACTAGGTAGCCTGTCTACCATGAGAGGAGAGGAGAGGTTCTTGGCCCAGAAATTGTAGTTTATTGACCATTTGGACAGTTTGTCCATCTCTTTCAACTTTCTGGTTCAAAAGACCAAATTTGTGCTTGTTTCCCATCTTTCCTGTAACTAACCTACTGGGTAGCACTAGAAAGCCTTAAACTGATGCAAGTCTTCTAGCTTAGGAGAGAGACTTTGGAATGATTAAGTATCAGTTTTCTGTACTTTCTTGCTGTACTTAACTGTTTTCCGCCTAAACACAGACTTTCCAGAATTTATTGTGATTTAAAAGCTTGCTTTTTTCACACATATTGTACTTCTGTGACTGCCTGTACTTTTAAAAAGTTGTTTTTTGTTTAAATAATTTGTTTAACTGTTGTATGCTATACACTAAAGTGTGATAGCCTTTTCTGATAATTTGTAGTCGTTTAAAGCTGTTTTACGTGTATTTTTTGCTGTTTTTGCTTTTTCTTTTCAAAAAAAAAAAAAAAAAATTCCTTGTTTCCCACCTTTCTAAGCTAGTATAGTCCAGTTTTTAGGCTAGTGCTGAATTCAGGGCTGTGATACTAGTTTCTGAGTTGCCCATACCTTACTTGGATAGAAGGAAGTTTCTCTGTTCACCTGTGAGAGAGGGGAGCTTTGAGCAACCTATCTGTCCCTGCAGGAGGGGTACCAGACCAGAAGTTAGTAGTTTATTGGCCATTTTGGGCTAATTTCTATCTCTTTCATTTCCCTACTATAAAAACTGCATTTGCACGGTTTTGCACACCGGGCAGTGCTGGTTAGCTACGGTTAAATTATTCCTGGCTCCACTAAGTCTCGTCTTCAGTTTTTTCCTTTGAAACTAGTCTAACTCTCAACCTAAGCACTCAAAAGGCATCTTACAGCCCAGTACTTGCTCAGACCTAATAGCAAGCACTAATATACCCTGACACTGATTGCCCAGAAGGGCAAGGCTCTTTATTCACCCCTCACCAACCAAGCGACTAAGCAGCTCACCATACTATTCAGGCATGACCAAAGGGCAACTTCAGGTGCACTCTCCAGTCCAGCTGGTGAATCTGGGCATCCTGAGGCAATGTTACAACAGCCTCATGTACACAGACAACCCACTCCTCCAAACACAAAACACTAACATATGCAAGAGATTCAATTATACAGCCAAACTGGAAGCTAAGCTGTCTCCACCCAAGACTGAAACAGACAGTCAAGAGGAGGAGGTTAACACTTGCACCACAACTCCAGTCACACACAGAGCTACTAAAACAGCACTGGCAAAAAATACACATAAATACACAAAATCATGCTCAGAGGCTCTAAATAAAAACCTGCAAAAGCATCAGAGACCTCTAAAGCAGACACCCAAACAATCTGCACTTCCCATCACAAACCAGACAACACATAACACACAAAATCAGTGTGCTGCACAATCACAGCCCTTAAGGCGAAATAGCATACCTAACACACTAGTAATAGGTGACTCTATAGTCAGGCACACTGATGTCCCACTCACTAGGCTGGACAAGCAGAAGGCTACTGTTAGCTGTCTGTCGGGAGCCAGAATCCACCACATAACACAAGCACTCAGGTCACTCCAGAACAATTACAAATATGACTCTGTCATTGTTCTTGTTGGTGTGAATGACCTGAGACATACCTCCCTGAACTACATGACATGAGACATGGAAGAGCTCTCTGATCATGTAGCCCAGGCTGATATTACCCTGACCCTGAGTAGCATCCTGCCCTCACCAAGCATGATATCTCAGTATAAAGAAAAAATGATCAATTTCAAAAATTGGCTAAGCTTCTCGTGGCATTCAAAGGGGATCCAGTGCTGTCAGCCTGGGATGACATGCTCGACAAGCCGCGTTGCTTCGCAAGAGACGGCTTGCACCTGTCACCCCTAGGCTTTCAAATACTGGCCAAGGCTCTTGCTGCCCCCATAGTGCCTTTTTTAGGCAAAGCTCTAAAGTGAAACCCACCTCCGTAAACAGCACAATTAACAAAAAACTGAGGGTTATGCTACTCAACGCCAGGAGTTTAAATCTCAAAATGCATGTGCTCAAAGCATTCCTCAGTATGGAGAATGTCGACATCTGTGCAGTAGCTGAAACCTGGTTCAAGGCTCCAGAGAGCACCCCAGCACTACCGGGCTACAACTTGTACCACACATTTCGGCCACAGAACACGGACCGAAACACAAAAGGAGGGGTTGTACCCATATTCATCAAGGATACCTACACCTCCAGGTTAGTGGAGCAGCATGATACCTCTGAGATCAACCATGTGCAACTAACATCGGGCAAATCTGCAATGCAAATTGTGGCCTGCTACAGATCAGGTTAGTGGTACAGCATGATACCTCTGAGATCATCCATGTGCAACTAACATCGGGCAAATCTGCAATGCAAATTGTGGCCTGCTACAGATCACCCTCCATGACCCAGGACCACCCCTCCACCTTTCTGGAGACACTGGTATACATGAAGGTCCTACCAAACACCCTGATATTGGGCGATTTCAATTACTGTACCATTCACTGGGAAAACTACTTGAGTACAAATTCCCAGGTCCAGCGCTTCCTGGAATTTATCAACTCAAATGCCCTGGATCAGCTGGTAAACTCCCCTACCAAAGGTGAAAACATGTTGGACTTGGTCATCACCAACATGGGTGAAAGGTGTTCCTCACCAGAGGTCAACCCATCACTGGTTAGATCAGACCATAAACTAATCACTGGATATCCACACCCCACCACCACTCCCAACTAAGGAAGCCACAGTAAAAAACTTTTCTAAAGCAAACTTCATCTTACTTAAGACAGAGGTGGTACATTTCACAGCCCCCACGCTAAAGGATAATGCTGCCCAAGATACAGAAACCTTTACAAATACATTCTATGAGCACCTACAAGGATGCATGGATTGTGCCATCCCTAGCAAAACCAAGACTCACTCCTCTAAGAGAAGGAAATCAGTTTGGTGGACCCCTGCAATAAACAGGCTATACAATAGAAGGAGGAAACTAGTTCAGAAAAAAGCAATTCCTAAGAAGGAAAGACATCCCTGATCAGTATCAGTAAGAAACTGAGATCTCTCATGAAATCATCCAAGGCTAACTTTGAAAGAAAAATAGACTAGGATTCAAAAGATAGCCACAAAGCCTTCTTTAGCTATGTTAAGAATCTAAGTGGCAACTCACAGATATGCACTGAACTAGTGCAAAATAGCACAGAATATACTGAACCTACTGATATTGCCAACATCCTGGCAGATAGATTCAGTGCAAACTTCACCCCCCTCTCACCTCCAAAAGGGCCCACAACAATACTGGAAAAGGGTAGTGTCCCAAAAATCACAGATGCACAGGTGAAAACAGCCCTTTCAAAGCCAAAAACACAGCGTCAGTGGGACCAGATGGTGTCCCAGGCTGCATCTTGCACGAACTACAGAACAAACTAACCCCCCACCTAAACACGCTGTTCAATCTCAGCCTCTCCACAGGCTATGTGCCCATAGAATGGCACACATCAATGGTTATTCCTCTCCACAAAGGAGGGGCCACAACTGACCCTGGTAACTATCGCCCCATAAGCCTGACTAGCCTGGTCTGCAAGACTATGGAGCGCATCATCATGGAACTCATTAACAAAGACATTGGGAGCCTCGAAACACTTGACCTGACCCAGTTTGACTTTGTTAAGGGCAGATCATGCCTACTAAACCTGGTTGACTACTTCAAGACAGTCACCAAGGCCATAGACGAGGGAAAGGTGGTTCACACAGCCTACCTTGACAATGCCAAAGCTTTTGACACCATTCCCCACTCGGGTATTACAGAAAAACTCACCAGCCTGAACATAAACCCCTACATCATGAAATGGGTTGCCAACTGGCTTACAGACAGAACTCACACGGTAAGAATAGCGGGCTCCAGGTCCAACTCTAAACCAGTCACAAGTCGTGTCCTGCAAGGCTCGGTCCTGGGACGCCTACTGTTCAGCATATACTTCTCAGAAATACAGGCAAACACAGGAGGACTATGGCTAACCAAGTTCACTGATGACTGCAAACTGGGAGCCATAATTGACTCTCCGACTGACATGGACATCCTCCAAAAGGGCCTTATTGAGACAGACACCTGGTGTCAAAGTCATGGCATCAAGCTAAATGCCAAAAAGTGCATAGTCATCCCATTTGAGAAAAACAAAACACCCACAAATTACCACATAGGTGGCAGCCCCCTTAATACAGAAGAGGTAATAAGAGATCTGGGGACCCAGGTAGATAGTAATCTCTCCTTTGACAATCATATTGCCAAAGTAGTTAGGAAATCATTCTATGTGGCCCATCTAATTACCAAAGAGTTCACATCTAGAAATAAAGAGGTTATAGTGCCCCTCTACTCTTCACTCATTAGACCCATCATAGAGTACAATGCCCCATTTGGGATGTACCTCACAACACACTTCCAACACCTGGAAAGACCACAAAAGTACCTCACCAAGAGGATTACTGGTCTCAAACATATGTCCTATGCAGCCGACTGAAAAAAATCAGGCTGTACTCAGTGGCATATCACTTACTCAGAGGTGATCTCTGCCTAACTTACAAATCCATGTCCAACTCAGAATTGATGGACATGCTCCACCTAAAGAAATCCAAGTCACTGAGAGCCACGCGCTCTAGTGAGATAAACCGCGCCACAACAATAAATAGAACATGCTGGAGGGATAGATTCCTATCACAGATACTCCCCATGCTTTGGAACACAATTCCAAATTACATCAGGCAGAGCCCCTCACTAACACTCTTCAAGAGAAACCTTGACGAGTGGATGGGTAACAGAAAATACACCCCTGGGATCACTTCATTGGCTTGACAGAGGATCAGTTAATTAATCAATGGGGCAGTGAAAGCCAACACACTCTGGCTAGGCTTGTAAATGCCCTCAGGCAGATAGCCTAGTACCTACCTATGAACCTATGAACCTATATACAGGTACAGGCCTCGATGTGCTACTTTCACCTGACGATGACAAATGTCCACTGGTACCAGGTCCCTCCTGGGACTGGCCGGGACCACATACTCATGGCCTTCTGTGCTGTGGTGTAGTATGTTCAGTGCCCCCACAATGCTGGGGCTGGTACTGCCACTGTGGGAGCCCCTTGGTGTCCTAGCACATCAACGTTGACTGCCAGCTGTTGGCATTGCTGGCCTACATCCACACGGCTGCACTGCACTCCCACCATACCTTCAAGCATGGACAGACAACGGTCAATGAGGGCCATAATCTCACCAGACCGTCTATTCATGAACTCAGTTAACACATGGATGGCACTAGTCAGTTCATGGGCATTGTCACTTGTAGATGTGAGAGCAGCCCTCTGCACCCTCAGGCCCTGTCTGGTGTAACATTCTATATGTGGCTGCACCTCCATGACAGCCTGAAAAATGCACCTGCTGGTACCAGCTATGTCACCTCTGCCAGGGGTATGATGTCCAGCGGCCCTACCATGAACACAATGGGACATCTCCCTATGTGGTGCCCTGCTGAACATCTGACTATGCCTGCTATGACCAGACACAGTTGGCATGGTTACCACACTTTCCTGTGCACAGCCACCAAATGCCAGCTGTCCCTCCACTATGGCCACTAGTGATGGGGTATGTATAGGCACTGAAACTGTGTGTGAGGATGGGGTGGTTAAAAGGGGGATGTCAAATGATTGCGCTGTTTTAGCCCCCTGACAACCCCACCTGTGCCTCAACAGTACTATCATCATCTTCTTCAGTGTCTGTATGGACCCCAACATCATATTGCATGCAAGAGGGACCCTGACCCACTTTGCTACCTGTGGGGGAAAACAATAAATGCATTTTAAAACCTGTACAGCATTGCCTAACAGTACACACACATACACACATCATTGTAATACCTACCTGTCCGTGACTTTACAAACAGTCCCAGGTATATGTCCATTTGTACCCCATCCTGCATCACACTTGGCAACATACATACATTGATACCACTCATTAACATATCAGTCCTCTAAATGCTTACACAAGCGATCACAAGACCTGTTACTACATTACCTGCCTGACCTGTGTGTAGTAGTTTTAAATGGCCTCACTCCTGTCATTCAGTGTTCACCTTGTGTATGTCCAGACATCATGAGCATGGCCCCTATATGTGTGGGCTACTATGTTCACTCCATAATATCACGCACTGGTGTGTCATCTGTATGTAATGCTCAGTTCATGCCAGATATGCTGCTCAATCAGCCTATCATATGACAACTGTAATATATGGATACACTCCCTGGTGTTGACTAATACTTCCCCAATGCATCTGTAGTGCTGCATACATGGGTTGTAGGTGACCTCTCTGCTGAATGCGATATTAAGGGTGTACCTGGTGTCTATCTTTACTCTCAATGCCTGTCCCATGCTACAGACCATATTATACTATCATCTGTCCTGTGATTACATATATGACAAGTATTCCTGGTGTGTATTGTGGCAGTCCATGTCCATGTACTGCATGATCCCAAAGGGAGGTACTGCTGTATGAACACCCCACAGTCACAAATGTGCATACATGGTCAGCCACACAAACACACCCACACATGCACACACGCATCCTACATGCATCTGCCTCCCTCCACTTCACCAGAGTGACCCTACAGACAAACTAACTACCCACCAGGACGTACACGCATACATGCAGAGGTTGCACAATGATAGTACACACAGTCCTCCAATTACCCATCTGTCAACATGCATAACATATGGTACCCAACAGTATGCAGTGCAGCTATAGTCAATCCATGCTAGCAACAGTATACATGTGTGTGATGCATGTGCTGTGTCGCTAGGTGATGCCCCTTCCCTGGATACCACTGCACCCATGTACACAGTATTGCTGTACACCTGTTGTGCACCCTGCCATGTACTGTGCACTACACCTAACAGATGTACAGCCGATTGCTGAATGTGTACTACTGTGTCAGTTATGTCAGCCTTAATGCTCACAGCCCCTATGTTTTCCAGCAACACATATCTGGGATGATATGTGGACAGATGTCATTTGTGAATACCTGATGTCTGATTTACAGCTCTCAACATCAGCGGACCATGTATGACCAATCCAATACTCTTATACTGACAACCATCAGAGCATACTGTGGCTATGGGGTTGTACACACCCTTATTGATATGACACACCCATCCTTGATCTGCCATGGGACCACATTACTGCATATCTTAACAGTACATGAGCCCGATATGTGACATATGTCCTGTACTTTCACATGCAGTGTCTACAGAATGTGTTAGGTGTGCGGATGCTGACCATGATGCATACACACCGTGCGGGCATATGTGTGCACACCCTTATCATGACGGTTTGTCGCACCTCTTGTTGTGTGTACTGCGGCAGTCACTACTCCTGGCAGGAGTATACCAGCATGGGCCATCTGCATTTGCCTGTGTATGTTCAGTCAGCCCTACAAATGTCCCTCTAATCTGCAGAATTGCAAGCTCTACTCATGTGCACATCCCTTGGTGTTCACACACTGCCGTCACTATTGTGGGGGTAGGGTTACATTAGCCACAGGTCCTGAACCTAACTATGTGCAGATACAGCCATTCTTAGCATCCTTAGGATCCCTACTGCAGTGCACTGGTGTGTCATGCTGACACCCCCCTTCAGCCTTTTTGCAGATGCATGACAAGTAAGCCCCACACATGTGTCACTTTGCAGTGTCCCATACACTGAACACCACATGTTACAGCCTAGTCCCAGCTGATAATGTGGACCTCTGTAATGCCTTTGTTCCATACAAGTTCATACTGTAGACCATGTCTCCCACCATTATGTTACTCCCTGTGGATACATTCCACAATGACAGGATGTTAGTTATCATGCAGGTGTCTGACATACCCTTCCAATACCCCACCATGGTCACCCTTGTAATGCAGTGCATTTCACAACAACAATATGTGCACATGTACAGCATGCATTCTGGGTAGGTGTGTTAGATGTGTGCATGGAATATACCATCTCCATTACATGCCCGGTGTATTGGAAAGCATCTGTATAAACCATACTCACCAGCTACAGGCTGCTGCCTTGGTTGTATCCCGGAGGGACCTACATAAGAGGGTGAGAGATACAAAGTCAGTGGCCACACCTATGGCATTGCTACAGGGTGGGTGTAGTATTACAATACATCGACAGTACATTTCCACAATACTACCACATATGGACATCTGTTTATCACTACTATGCAGCAACAAAATATATCTATGACATGTCAGATATGCATGATCTACCTGTACCAATGCAGATGTATATGCAACAGTGGTCAACTGATCTGCCCTGTGGCCTTACCTGCATGCTCCTCGGCCGGTGTGTGGGTGGCACCCACCTCCACAAAGGTGTCTGCTGGTTGGTCGGACAGGCAGGTGCCACGAGGCTGGCCAGGAGCTTCTCCAAACATGTCAGGGGGGATGGATGGCATGCCACCCCTGTGGCGATGTGATCCCCCCCCAGAGTGCCGCAGCATGCTGCCGGGCATTGCGAAGCAGGTTAGAACAATGGTGCTGGACCTGCTCATAACTGCAGTTGTGCAGTCCGACATCATTGACACTGTGGACTAGGTTGTTCCACAGGGCGGTCCACTCCTGTTGATCATGGGCAGCCCAGCCAAACAAGATTGCATAGTCCTGTATTAGCTCATTCAGCAGGATTTCATTTTCAGCTACTGTGTAGCCGGCAGCCTTCCATGGAACATCATGCCTGAGAGACATAAAGATAGACACAGGTGTGAGCAAGTCATGCAGCAAGGTTACCACAGTTCTTTTACTTTATTTATTTATGTATTTATTTAACATTTGTTAACTGGGAAAGTCCGACTTGGAACTAAGCCGATTTTCAGCGGAGGCCCGGGAGAAAGGCTCTAGATGCACGTCTTTGTAACACATGTATTTCTTAATACACATCACCATATCAGCAACAACATACTGTACACACAACTCAAGAGGTATGGCTACAGCATACCTACCAGTGGGGCAGATATTGTACTGTACCACGCTTTGTGCAATGTGTTTGTAGCCATGTTCCCTGTGTTGACACTATCATTGCTGGCCTGTTACAGACTATTCATCTGCATGCCATTGTCAGGGCCCCAATGATTCCATATATACCTGTGGTATGCTTGCGATGTGTTTCCTGCACATCTGACATTCTGTGTTATTGCGGTTATCTATGCATGCTGTTGAACATGTTCTGGGATTGTGTAGACTATTGCTACCGACATATGTTCTATAACAGTGACACAATAACATGTATATGTACTACTGGCCAGCAGAGCCACCTCTCCAAACTCACCTGCTCATGTTACCAGACCACATCACATGTATGACCCACCCTGGGGCCTCCTCATGCACTGGTCCAGCAATACCATCAGGTGGAACCAACCCAGGGGATGTTGTTCCCCCCCCAGGGGCATATGCAGACATGTTCCTGTCCCCTGAGGACAGGTCCAGGGTCTGTTCCATAACGGGCTCCACAAACACATGTGGGATGTGCTACATCACCTTGAGGCAACCAGTATACATTCACAGGGCCCACATGCTCCTCCTGCTCAGCCTCCAGGCCAGGCACCTTTGGGACATGAACTGCTGTTGTGAGTAACAGTGGGTGGGAGGCTTGTTCCCATTGTGTCCATATTGGGGCCCATAGGGTATCCACATCACAGACCACACACACCATCCAGGTGTTTACCCACCACATGTGTCACATGCCACCCCTGTAGGCTGTCCTCTATATCTACCAACCCTGACCACCTCCACAACTATACCTGCCATACTTCCCCATATTCCCATTCCATACTTCACAGACAAGGCAATGTGGTCCCAACAAGGAGTTCACATGTGACATACCCATCCATGTTGCACACACTGACAGCTGTAGATATCTGTGTGTATTGCTATGTGTGCTGTTTCCTCACACATAGCATGCAGCACTGTGGTAGTAATATAGGGGACATGTATTTACATACATATATGTTTGTGTGTGTGTTTGTATATATGTAGACGTGCATATAGGTATATATCTATATATGTGTAGATATATCTGCTGTATAAATGTGTTGATATGTATGTCTACACATGGGTATCTGTATATTTGTGGACATACCTGTATATATATGCATACCTATATGTGGGGTACATTCAGACATCAGGTCCACAATCTCAAAACACCTTCCTGTACAGCTGCACTGTTCTGGGTTGCTACAACACAGACAGGTGCCACATATGGACACAGCCTTACATTAGGGGGGTATATGTAGGGCCGGATTGCAGGTAACCCTATTACACGCCTATGGCATTCCTGCATGCTACAATACAGGTTAAACTGAGTATCCTGCAAGATGTGGGCTGTGGAACCCACCTGCCCATCATTATGGCATTATTTTCACCACCAAATTGGCCATGTAATATACATATTTCCCATTACACAACACACACTATGATGGCTTCTTATCAGTCAGTGCTGCTCTGCATGGTTGATGGGTATGGCCCACTACCCACAGGGACGGACTCTGTTGTCCTTAGCAGTTGTTCAGCTGAACATCATTACAACAACAACACCTGAAGGCACATATAAATCATTCCACATCATCTATCCCATTACCATGGACCATGTACTACAGTCAATTACATACATATATACTTCACATACCTGTTCATGGAATGAAGACTCTTCTGGATGCTTTTTTTTCTGTGCCTTATATGCACACTCTCTCTCTCTCTCTCTCTCTCTCACTCTCAGTCTCTCTCCAGTAAATGGAATGAGCTGCTTTGCATAAACTGCAGCATGGAATTTGTAGGTGATGCACATGATCAGGTGATGGCCTCTGCACCAATCAGTGACCTCCACTTGCTACCTGCATGCAGCATGCTGTGTAGTACTTCCAATTACCGCTATCATGGCAACCAACTACTATAAATCCCTACATCATGTGGGCGTGGTCCCTTTACCTTTACTGTATGATGAACATCCTTCCTGTGTGTGGGCTGCAGTGTTACAGACAGCAGGTAGCAATACGTCTTACAGGAGAACCTGCACACTCAGGCCGGCTACATATTTGTAGGAGTTTCCAGAACTACAGACAGAGTGTGAGTAGTGTTGTTGTCTGCATTGTATATCACTGGTGTTACAGGGTTTGTGTGTACATACTAGTTTAACTTTGAATGCAGTCTGTCTGCATGGCTCTCAACTGTGGGCCTATCTTCTTAATAGCCAGATGTGTGCCTATTATGTTTTGTCTGTCCACCACAAAGGTCTTGTGTCAGATATATCACTGGCAGTGTGTGTGTGTGTTGAGTGCTATCAGTACATGGCTACATCCATTTCTGGTTATAACGTCATATTCTTGACTAAGGGTATGTTGCAGATTATCCTGTAACACCAGTGACTTGCTTAGTGTATGACAACAGTTTTACACATATGGATCTGTGTTCCAGCCTCTTTCCTCCACCTACATACCAGGCTTTGTCCAAATGACATGCTATCAGGGGTTGTTATGTAGTGGGCTGTGAGTATGTCATGCTGCCATTCCTGCCATCAGTCCACTGCTGTTGTGTCCCCCACACATACTGTGGGGTTGGGTCCATATATGTGTGGGCTTCACCTTCACAATACATGTGTGCCCTTATGCACTTCAGGGGCCAGTGTATGTTACAGTGGTATATGGCCCTGTATTATTGTATATGGGGGGGGGGGTGCACCATAACTAACCTAGGCTGTT
This sequence comes from Protopterus annectens, assembly GCF_019279795.1. Classification (NCBI taxonomy): domain Eukaryota; kingdom Metazoa; phylum Chordata; order Ceratodontiformes; family Protopteridae; genus Protopterus; species Protopterus annectens. The sequence continues at coordinate 1,732,497,967 of NC_056728.1, forward strand.
ACAACATGTGGAGGTATCAGGGGTAAGATGCCTTAAGGTATCTGGATGTAGATTGCCATGCAATTCCCCTTGGGTAAATGCAGGTCTACTGTCTCCTGCCATACAAACTGTTATGTTTGTCAGTGTGGTTTTGATGGTGTCAGTTATGCCTTGTTATGTAACAGATACATCCCATTGTATCACCTGAGCACTTTAACCACTAGGGATTGTGTACAGAGTGTAGATAGAGGCTGCTGGACTATACATCTGCATTACTTACTGTTGATTGATTGGTATCCTGTGGCCCCGTCTGTCTTTACTATTGTACTACTTGAAGACCTCAGCCTGGACAGCAACATATGTAAACCTTTCCAGACTACTGTATTAATATAACTCTTTCACAGTTGCATTACTCTGTTTATATGTATGTCAGTGTCTAAACAGCTATATGACATGTCATATACAACTGTAATAGTACACAAATAAAGCTTTCCCATGTATGCAAACCTGTGTGTGGTGTTATATCCTTTGACCTCTCTGTGGGTATATGTTGCAAGCAACAACTGTCATTTGTATGGGTGGCTCATACAGTCTCCAGTTGTAGTTTTATACATATATATATATATATATATATATATATATATATATATATATATATATATATACATATACATATATGCATATATATGTCTATGTATATGTATCCTAGGGATGTTGATTGCTTCCACATTGTACATTCCCTATGGTAGCCAGACTGTACTGCATGATACGTTACTGATACCAGCCTGACATCATACAGGTGGGATGGAGTATTGTTAACATCTTGTGCCCATGTTGTGTCAGGTCCTGGTTATGGGATCTGCAACAGTTGGTAGTGTATTGCAGGGCAGACGTGTTTGGCTGTGGGGGGAATACCTATACGTACAACACGTATGTTGTTTGGGCCCCCTCCACCCCATTAATGGTGCATGTAGACATTTATGTTCCCATTTTTATGTACAGATGTATGTCTGTTTATACCTATATATATATATATATATATATATATATATATATATATATATATATATATATATATATATATATATATATATATATATATATATATATATATATATATATATATATATATATATATATATATATATATATATATATATATATATATATATATATATATATATATATATATATATATATATATATATATATATATATATATATATATATATATATATATATATATATATATATATATATATATATATATATATATATATATATATATATATATATATATATATATATATATATATATATATATATATATATATATATATATATATATATATATATCTACATATATAGATATGTATATATCTATTTAGATATACGTATATATACATACACACACACACATACATCTACATGTTTAGATACATTTTCTGTACTGTTGAATGACTGGGTTGGATGATATGTTTGTGAAAACATCAGAGTTATGTGTATCTGACATGGCTTAATGATAAATCACTTTGGCTATGGTATGCAGTGTCCTGGGTTTGAGCCTTGCAGAGGCTGTTTATTTTGTTGCTGGGCAGAACACGGGCCATTGGATACAGAGTGATTAAGGCGCTTTTAAGCAGTTGTATGTGGGTTTGCACGGGTTTGTGCGGAGGGAAGCACTGCTAACTTCCAGTTACAATTTCTTATACTCAGCTTCTAAATTGCTTAACCTGTGTAGGCATTGCTTACCCCTGTGTAAACAAGCTTAAACCCGCTTACTGCTGCTTAAAAGTGCTTACTCTCACTTACCTCCGTGCTAATTTCTTTAAAGGAAAAGAAAAGAAAAAAGGGTTGATAGGAAAGTGGTGAAAAAAGGGCACAAAGAGGGAAAGACAGTGGGGAAAATAGCTAAGGATGTCCAGGAGGGTGCAGGGATGGTCCATAGCTACCCATTTCTTCTACAGCATATACACTGAATTTGGAGGTAGGTTTGGACACTCAAACCCCTGAGAGAGGGGTGAGGACAACAATAAAATGTTGTGATGCCAATTAGACCAGATTACATGTGTCCAGTGGACATGTGTGTGAAATGGACAGCTATGTATGCGGTGATATTTTTTTGGGGGGAACATAATACCCTTTTTTCTGGTGAGAGTGGGATGTTGGGGAGGGATAGTAGGTATATTTGGGGAGGTAGGTTGGGTAGGTTAGCAGACAAGACAAACGAGACACATACAGGGGCAGTATATGACACATGTGGGAGGTAAACACCTTGATGGGGAGGGGTGTTGGGAAATATGAAGCCCATGAGCCCCCTAGTGGAAACAGTGGGACTGAGTTTCCTACCCATGGGCAGTCACCACTGTACCTTCATAGGCCCGAAGGTGGCTGTGCTGGGGGCTGAGCCAGAGAGTCAGGCCGACCCTCTAGTCATGACATGCAGCCCTTGAGCTGGTATAGAAGATCTCCAAACTGCTGATCGAGCTCTCTATGCACCACAACCCAAACCTGGCAATGGGTGACAGGTTCCTGTCTTTGCCCGCTCTTGAGGGGGGTGCGCCCCATCCCCTGATGTGGTTTCAACCAAAAGTGGTGCAGGACCAACGGATGAGGAGGTCTCGGGTTGGGCCCCAGACTTGCTGGTGCCTGGTGCCATGGCCAGCTGAGGTGGAACAGGTGGGTACACTGGGACCTGCATTCCCATATGTGCTATGGTGTTTATGGTCTATCAACATGCACAGATATTCCCATTAACCCAACCACAAGATATGGAGCAGTTGCATAGCAAACAGAACGCATACATATATGGGACCACAGTGGTAATAACAACAGCATGTAGGTACGTTGATGGCACCATGCCACCAGTGTTGGAGTATTTCAACATAGCACATGCATAGAAACAGATTTAAATAATTATCAACCAATAGGACATATGTCCCAACATAACAATGGCATCATCACATACCATGAGGTGGGTATGCAGTGTATTGTATTGTTGGAAATATGGCGGGGGGGGGGAGAAAAAATGTCAATTAACAACTAGTATATTAATGTAGTTCACATTACTTTCCTAGTCAGTGCTGTTATCTTTACCTTACAAGTATTACTACATTACCCTATTGCCTTAGTTTGGACAGTGATATGGCTGTCATTATCTTTATACATGAACTGGTTTTACCTCCAGTATCCACCACTTACCAGGTATACCTGTGGAGGAAATGTTTGTTAACACTAACTGTTTCTACACATACCCCTAGATTCCAGGTTGATGTTGTGCACATACCTGTCCATCTCTTTATGCACAAACTCTGGCCATGTCTTGATCACATGCAGGTGAACCGGGACATATCTAGACTATTTCCCTCTTCAACCTTTACTGACTTACAGCACTCTTATACAGGATTTCCTACACAGATATATTATGTAGCACAGTGTGGGTGACAGTGATCAGTGATACCTTATTATTCAGAGCAACTGCAACACTCACAATTCCATACAATACTAGAGTAAACAGTAACAGTACAGGGTATCAAGCTTTTATTTCTAGGCACAGTGTTTGTATCTGACAGACATGTGGAAGCAATGTTTGTTAGCACTACCTGAATGTTGCCACACAAAGTACCAGATTCCACATTAGTATTGTGCACATACATCTCACTCTGTTACTGTACACATTCTGGTCACAGCTTAACAACATGGGGGTGTAGATAGGACATACTTGGCTTATTACTCTCATAACTGTTTCAGGAGTTGCTAGAATGACAGGTTTGTTCTCACAGATGTGTGACAATCAGTTGTATTTCCTGTTTGCTGCCTAAACATCTGGGAGCATCCTACTGACTTCCCAGGGGGGCAGGGTGACAGGCAGCAGATATGGGCCCATATACTGGACATTCTGGACTTATCTGTACAGTTGTGGGGTATGGTTCTGTATGCAGCCTACTTCCACTCCCAAGTTTCAGACCATGGCTGTGTCTGCTAAAACTAAAAGACTGTCCATCACAGCTGTGTGTGCTATATAGATATTGTTGTATATCTCCTATATGCTTTCTGTCTTATAATTCTCCTGTGGTTTTACATTCTGACCTTGTATTACAACACTCTTATGCAGGATTTCCTAGGCAGTTATATTATGTAGCACAGTGTGGGTGACAGTGTTGAGCAATACCTTATTATTCAGAGCAACTGCATCAGTCACAATACCATACAATACCAAAGTAAACAGTACCAGTACAGGGTATCATTCTTTTATTTCTGGGCACAGTGTTCATATCTAACAGACCTGCAGGAGCAATGCTTGTTAACACTACCTGAATGCTACCACACGCAGTACCAGATTCCACATTACTATTATGCACATACATTTCACTCTATTACTGTACACACTCTGGTCACAGCTTGACAACATGGGGGTGTAAATGGGACATACGTGGCTTATTACTCTCATAAGATTTTGGGGCACTAGTAGTGTGCCAGCTTTGTTCTCATAGATGTGTGACAATCAGTTGTATTTACTGTATGCTGCCTATACATATGGGATCATCCCACTGATTTCCCAGGGGGACAGGGTGACAGGCAGCAGATATTGGCCAATTTACTGGACATTCTGGACATATCTGTACAGTTGTGGGGTATGATTCTATATGCAGACAACTACCACTCCCAGGATTTGAACCATGGCTGTGTGTGCTAAAAATGCAACAGGTCACATCTCAGTTGAGTGTGCTATTTGGATTTTGTTGTCTGCCTTTTCCCTGTTTTCTGCCTATGTGTCTCTCAGTTGTACTATGTGACCACTGGGGATTACACCAGTCATATACAGACATTCCTACACATTCTATTTATGTTGCACAGTGTGGGTAACAGTGCTTAATACAACAGTACTATTAAGTGATTGCAAATCTACATTACCATATGATATCAGAGTATACACATGCAGTCCAGCAGTTAGACCTTTATTGTCAGGCTGTTATGCTTTTATTTGCATACAAACTATATGAGACTCTTCCTGTCATATTCTCTGGTGTATGCAGTACTTGCCTTAAACAATACAGGTTTTATACTGGCAATTAATTTACTTATACTTTTAGATTTATTTCCTATGATAGTACATGCAAGAGTATTACTAACCAGCCTTGCGTCGCAACCTCTCCAGGCGACAGCCATGGGCCTCCTGGTTTGCAGCCCACTCACATGCCACTGTGAAGGACATAAGAGGAATATTTAGCCATATCTATCCATAATATACATGAGCTGGCAATTATTAAACAGGTAGTGGAGTGATACTTACACACAGCTGGGACCTCCCCTGTAGTCCTAGCCTGTTGGATCCACTGATCCACAAAATCCCCCTTTTGCCACTTCAGGTCAGCATAGTGATGCCTGATCTGTTCACCAGTTCAGAGTATGCCAGTGGCACTGGTGAGGTCACGGGCGAGCCGGTCCCAGGCTTCCACCTTATATTGGGAACCCTGGTACTGGCCCTACAGCAGTCTCTGCTCGTGGTCTTTGACAAGGAGTCCTGCCATGACTCTGGACTCCTGGATGACCCAGCACTGCACCTGAAAGTGCACTCCCTCTCCCCTTTCTGCCATGGTGCCTGCAAGGGGAAGTTACAACCAGTTATGAGATGTATTCCCACCTGTTGGGTTTAAGTAAGGCCGAATTCCCACACTTTGCCATGATTGGCCAGTTTTGAAAAGGCTAAGGTATGGGCAAACCTGCTTACCTAAGGTTGGTATTGTTTACAGAGGTATACCACTGGGCACATTGAGTTAGCTGTACTACACATTGCTTACACCTCCTAAGTTGGCCTGTGCAATACTTAACATTGCTTAAAAGTGACTTTGCATTATGTTTGCTTTTTGGCATTGATTTGTTATCCATTACATCTTATATATATGTCTGGTATCCATGATTCACGTGTACGTACACTGTATGGGGTACTTGTGTTTAGTAGGGGCCTTCAATACTCTGTTACATTTTCACCTCACATCTGGTCTTACTTCAGTACTCTAGTTCACATATTTATGTTATGTAGCAGGTTATAGAACATATGACTGTATACTGATTCCTTTCACATGTTCAGTTTGATTTTATTATAGTGATGGTTTGTTTGGTGATACCTCACTCTTATGTACTGCTGTGATGGCTTGGTGGTTAACTACTGTGACTATAGTGTATAGGATCCTGGGTTCAAGACCTGCAAGGCTGTTCATTTTGTTGCTGGGCAGAACAGCAGCTGTTGGATACAGAGTGATTAAGGCACTTTTAAGCACTTGTAAGCAGGTTTGCGTGGGTTTGCATGAGGGTAAGCAATGCTAACCTCTGGTTAAATATGCTTACAGAGAGTTAGCTTCAATACTGCTTAACCTGTGTGCGCATTGCTTACCCCCGTGCAAACAAGCTTAAACCCACTTACTAGTGCTTACATATACTTACTCCCACTTACTGTTGCTTAATACTGCTTACACTTGCTTACTAGTGCTTACTCTTGCTTACCACTGCACTAATTTAGACAGTAATGTCTAATGGTTCTTGGGAAGGTGGGGGATTTGGAAGCTGTATGGAGTCATTATTCATTACAAATTTTACCTTCCATTTGTATCCATAATTCCTGTGTACATATACTGTATGGGGCACGTAATTATCTGTGGTCTTTGCAACATTATGACACTGACACCTCACATATGCATTTAATGCAGTACTCCAGTTCACAAATATATGATATTTAGTAGGTTATGCAGCTAAAATATTGGTCATAATGTGATTTGACATGGAAAATGGGATGTGCTGCTGTGGGACTTGAACCGGGAATGCCTGCTCGTAAGGCAAATGCTCTGCCTACTACACTATTGCTCTAGTGCTTCATTTGCATATATCTTCCTTGTTATCTGCTTCAGCCATTTAAGCTGCATTAACCATAACTACGCGATGGGCAAACCCGTGCACCTATAGTTAAATTTAATCCGTTTCATAAAAATAAAAAATGGTATATTTATATTGTGTATTTACTATTGCTGGTGTACATTTGGGGGATGTTGCTAGGGGTATGCAGACACCTATGAGTGGTATTGCTCATTCTATTGGGCTTTCTGATGTTCTTTATTGCGGGGGCTTGTACATTCTGAGAGCTCTGCTCTCAGACATGCCCCATGCACTCTTACACGCTCCGTGTAAGATTAGGAGCTCAGGCAGCGCACCTTCATTAATATGCATGGCACACTGCCATCCTGCTCCTAAATAGCCGCTTCCATGACGGACTAAGCTAGTCTTGCATAGAAGATTAACAAATCTGGGGGAGTGTATGATAATGTGATTTCATCCAGAATGTATAAGACATTTTAATGCTGCAGTTACATCTAAGTATAATATTATATGTGAACAATGATGCACAAAGGAATATGCATGATACATTTACTGTCACATGTCCAAGGCTGTTATGAGGAGCATGTTTGTACAGTTACTGGTCATCTACTAATATATGCACCTTGCATATATTTTAAGATTAGATCTGTGAATGCCAAATCAAGATTGGGTGATACATTAAACAGTGAGCATAAACACAGTAAACACATACTTTTCAAATGGTATAAAAGACTCTCTAGCCTCACACTGTTTTCTTAAATAGAGACAACTCCAAGGCAGCACAGTCTCTAAACTGTGGCAAGAAAAAAATAATTTGTTTTCATGATTATACGTTTGCTGTAGATTGTGTAACACTATTCCCATTTAGCCTATTTTTCCTCCTTGAGTGACTTATTGTGGTTATAAAAGACACTTAAATTTTAGTTACATTGACATACAATGTAAATAGAGAAAGTTGCTTACTGTGTCCTGCTTTGATTCAAAACTGTTCCTAGGGAAGCAAAAACTCATTTTTGTTTTAATATCACAGGTAACAGTGGTTGCATAATCCATAATGTGCATTTTACAATGTTTAAATCAAAATACTCAAACCTAGAACATTAAGAGCAAGTAGTTTTAGAGCCATAATTAGGGTGGGGTGAAGGGGCAGCTACTTATGGAACAAGCTGTTAGAGTGCAAAACTGGCAGTTACCAAAAGGGTGTGAGTGCAAGACTCTCATTTAAAAAACTGCAGGAGATGGTGAGGTGTCTTAAATGAATGCAATTAGTAGCTTAGAGTGTAGTAACTGGTGCAAAGAGAGTATCCTACCACAGTTACATAGTAAGGTGCTAAATGGATTTATTTAAGAAGCTATGATATTAACTTAGGCTTCTTAAATAAAAAACAGAATACTGGTACTGAAGCTGCTTTCTATCAGCAACTGCCAATTGCACCCCCTAGCAGCTTGCACCTAGGGAAGCTACACCCCCAACCCTGCAGAGGTATGATTCCAAAGACCATTGGGAATATCTTTTTTTGGTTCTCAAATTCTTGTTCATGGGCTGCCAGTTGGGGGTGGACTGCCAAGGGAAGCAGATGACCTTGCTATGGCTCTGTGTGGTTATAAAAATAAATATAGTGACATAAGACCGGCCTTAGAAATTCAGAGAAATTCAGTTTATCAAACCAGGCAATCAAAGTACTGAATTCAGAATTAATACCACTGTTAAATCCCCAATTTTTAAGAAGAAGCACCAACAAAGTGAGAAAGAACACAGTCAAACTAATCTAAAAACAATATCTGGAATTCATATACAGCACATTACACAGCAAAAATTTATGTGGGTATCAGCTACTACTAAGGTGTGAGCAATTGTATAACACAGCATGATTGCACAGTGCTTAACATAGCATGATATGTTGTGCATGCTAATAAATGCATAATCACATGCAAATGAAAAAAAATGTGAAATAAGCCTCACAGGTTATGCAATAAAGGATTTCAGGGTTCCTATTATAACCTCAAACTTGTAAAAGTTCGAATGTCACATGGTCAACACCATATGATCAAACTTTTACAAGTTCGAGGGTTAAAACAAATGGCTCTGCACGGTGCAGAATGGGAAGATTTCCCTTTTCTGCACTGAGGCGCGATCTTGGAGTTGGTATATTTAAGTAGCAGGGGTATAGGGGGTGTGCTCAGAATGTTTAGGTAAGTTTTTCTTTTTTTTCTTTTTGATTATATATTCGATGTTTCAAACTTCACTCATATGGTGTCGATTATATGAGATTTGAAGTTTTGAAACTTAGAGTATATAATATAGATCCGGATTTCAACAAGGCAGACAGATTCAGTAACATATAAAATGGTGGTGAAGCATGGTGGCACATTCCTATTTTGAATGCTGTGATTTGTGAGGTATGTGATTGGAGCCTTGGTAAGAATAACAACAGCAGTATTACAGTAGCACATGTTAAGATCCACCATCAGAGCCATTGCTCACATTGTTGTGCATTACACACATCACAGACCAACAGATTGCAAACTGGTTTTGGAGTGGATAAAGATACTCTAAGGGACCTAGTCAAAATATGTTGATCACAAGCATAAGCAAAGAGGATGCATGGTATGTCCCTGTGCTTACAATTGAATTTATAGTATTAAACATCTTAGCTACAGGAACCATTTGATTACCTACAGGACTCACAACAAGGATATCAGTGATGCCACATTTGTGAATCATAATCAGCTCTATGACAATTTGCAACAACATGTCACAGAGCATATCTGGTTACTCAGGACAGCAGTGGACAGCATCAACACTATGCAGGACTGTTACGGCATTGACCATTTCCCTAAGGTCTTTGGAGCCATGCTTTTTAGTACCCAGTGCATGTATCAAGGCCTCATTAGGTCAGGAGGGACAGTGGCACATTAGTAGCTAGAGTTTCTACTCCTTGAAGTACCAGGAAGTCTATAATGCCTTGGGCATTATTTATATTGTGGCTGTGCTCTACCTAGGCAGTTTACATGATTCATACATTTGTTATGTGTCCAAAATATAGCAATATTTTTTTGAGAGGTGAATTCCCACAAAGTCACTTGCTTTATAGGTATGCACATGCCAGTGAGGTAAGCTTATACACATGGTTTGTTGTTTGCTGTATATTGCAAGTGACGCTGGCTATATGGTACTCTGACCCCTAATGGTATAAATTTGGAATGCAGTTGGAGACTGTTTCTGTGAAGTGTAGGGTTCTTGGACTGAATTGCTTTATTTGACTTGATTGTTCTTTTATTTGATTGTTTAATTGAATATTTTTATTGGCGGATTTTTTAATGCAGTGACGTATTTAATTGTTTGCTCATGTTGTGCTTTTTGACTCTTGAAAGGCCTTTTTGGCCGAGGTGCAGGAGCTTGTATTGTTTTTTGTATATTTTATATTAAAGTTTGGGTCTCTTCTACTGGCCTTTGTCATGATTTTAAGCTTATGCACATGGTTTGCTGTTTGCTGTATATTGCAAGTGATGCTGGATATATCCTAGAGCTCTGTTTGACTACTCCAAGATGCAGCCTGCACACCATGCAAGAACTAGAATATAACACAGCCTAAGCAGAGCATGGAAAATAGTAGAAGAGATGCATAGACTACTGAAGTGATGTTTCCAGTGTCTAGAACACTTGACTTCAGTGTACTCTAGATATGCAATAAGATATGTTTGTGTGTATCCCTTGCTCCACAACATCGTATAGACCAACAGAGATACTGCATGAAGAGGCCTGACAAAAAAGTCATAGCAGCAAAATGGCAAGGTCAAAAGTCATGGATGGGGTCAGATACAGCAGCAATTTCATAGCTGGGGCAGAGCTGGGCACAATATATTGAAGCTCTGACAAAGAGCTAGTGTCTGGTTCATAACTCTGGGCCATGAAACAGACAATATAAAATAAAATTATGCACACAGTATCACTCACAGGCTATGCAAGGGTGACTGGACTGGTCATTTGTGCATCAGACATTTCTATGCACAAGTTAAGGGGTGGGCAATACACAGTTATTATCGATTGTGTAGATGAGGTGAGGGGAGACAGGAACAGGAGACTGCAACAGTATAAAATAAGTTAGGCTCATGAGAGATGAACATAGTGGCTATATGTTGTGGAAGGGTGTGGGGAGTCAGGAATCATGTTCTACAGTGGTGAGGCAGTGCAGCCTCAATGTAAGTAGTATATGTGTCCATTGTTTTGACTAGTTAGGCTCAATCCAGTCTGTGGCAGGGAAGGAGTAGAACAAATGTTCCATGGGTATACTCTCTGATTGGGTGCTCTGTGAGCTAATCTTGATGGAGGACACCACCCTTGACTTAGACTATGCCCAAGACTAGGAGCTCCATACCATGTTGCAATAGATGAGAAGAAAGCATTAGAACTATGGGATTGTGCATGCACATGCTGATGGGGTTTTCTGTTTGTTGAGTCTGAGAAGAAGCATCACATATGACCTGCTGGTCTGTACTGTTTGAATTTGGAGGGTCCATTCCTGATGACCGTGTGACCTTGCATAAGGGCACTCCTACAGCCATGGACTGCATCACTTGGCAAGGCAGAACAGATGACAGTTGCACTATGTTTCATGAATGCAGCAATGGAAATGACATTTGTGACCAATGACCTCAGCAGTAGTGTAGTTGGTGCATATCCTTCCAAAGCCACAAAGTACAGTCCCTATCTCCACAATACCATGTGCAGCAATAGCCTGTGCCTGGGTCACTGGTCTGTATACTGAATATTTACTGGTTTATTCTAAATGTTGTAACCATACCAAGGCAGTCCTAGAGTCATGGCAGGATCACAGCCTCCCCAATGTCTATAACCTAGAGTAGGCAAGTGTGTGCATCTTAGAGGTAGTGCACATGTTAGATGTTGTACATGTTGAAGACACAGTCAGAGCCCATGTGGAAATTTCAGGTACAGGATGTTTTCCTTGTAATGGCAAAGCTATCTGATTCACCTCCTCCTCTTTTCTGAAATGGTGGATGTGGTTGACACTTCTTCCTGTAATGTTGCAAAAAGTGCCACTGTGTCATCAGACTGTGACACCTGCTTGTTGCCATCACTCTTAGCCACAGGTCCCCTACTGATTTTATCTCTATGTTGTGCTGGACACTACCAGCAGTGGAAATTGTAAAGTATAAAAGCAGATCAGTATTGTTATCCCACATGCAGATGCTTCCATGTCCACCATGACATGCTTACAGCTACATGAGCAATTACCACTATATAAAACAGATTGACAGATGCACTTTGTCATGAAGGCTGTTCAGAGCTGGATCCAGCACTAAGCGACCAAGGCAGTCACCTAGGGATGACTGGCTTGGAGGGGGGCCTAAAGGCTGGGGGCCACCCAAAACTTACATTTCTTCTTTAAAAACGCTCTCTGCATGCCTTACATTTCCTTTTTAAGGACACTCGCAGAACATGTCCTTAGTAGCATCTGTGCATGTGTCTTTAGTATGACACACACACATTTAAACTGGAACAGAGAGTGCAAATATTTTGAAACTAGCAGCATGGAACACATTTTTGACATGAGCAGCATGGGTTTTTCTGGATGAACATTATGCTGTAGGTTAGTGCAGAACTAAGAGGCATACATGTTGTCAGTATGTGTGTGTGATGCCCTAGTCAGGGGTGACAGGTTAGTAAATGTAACCAGGCTTAAGCTCAAACCCTGTACCTTAGTTACAGAAGACAAGAGCCTGAATCATCTACACCAACTACCAGACTGCTAGTGCATTTTCAAGGAATTGTGATGTGAGGTTTCAATGCATTTTCAAGGAACTGTGATGAGTGCTTCAGTATATTTTCAAGGAACTGTGCGCATCAATACATTTTCAGGCACTTGCGAGCTTCAAGGGAAGAAAAGTTTACTGCTGCTCATGCTAATTCTGTTTTCAATGGAAATTGTTTTGTTTAACAAATGGTCATTACTGTTTGTGCTAAAAAACTTGAAAGCAATGTTAGCAGAATAACAGGTAGCATGTTTTCTTTTGATGCGGACATCTGTGGTTTCTACACCTCCATCATGTAGAGAGACTGATGATAGTGTGTTGTATTTAAGGGTAGGATGGGGTGCTGCAGCCCTGAGTGTGTCCTTCTTAGGATGAGATGCCCTGTAACTTTAAACCTGTTATCAGTTTTCCATCCATTTCCTACTGCAATATTAGCAGCTTATCCTTTATTTCTTTATGTAATGCAGGCAATTTATTCTTCAAGGACAGCAGGCACTGAATTTGTAGATGAAACATTGAAATGTAAAGTTGTTTGCTAGTACAATCTCTTCATTAATTGCAGATCTATTTAATGTGGAATTATTCAGATGACTTTTACTTCTGCAGAGATTGTGCATATTGACTGGTATCAGTGGATTGTAATAACAGAGGTTTGAAGGGCCTTTTATGCTTAAAATGTTCTGAAATGGGCAGTTTTGCCATTATTGATTTGTACGTTTTGTTTTATTGCTTACTGGAAAAATGTTCTAAACTACAAATTTAAAACACATTCTAAACAAGTGGTGCTGTATTATACAAAAATATAATTTAATACAATCAGGAAGATAAATCAAAGAACACATGCATGTGTGCATGGTACTAAATGTGTGAAAAGGGCCTATGGATTGAAAACAGTCCAAAGGTAAATTTAATCTGCCACTGGCCAGATGCATTTTCTTTGAATGTGGGTTTCAATGCCATTTCAATGAATGTGAGTTCAAGTGCAGAGAAGTTTACTGCTAATGCTAAATCTGTTGTTATTGCGAGACTGTATTGTTTAGTAAGAGTCTAACGGTATTTGTGCTATAACATTTGAAATAAAAGTTTTAACTTAAATCCAAATATTTGTAATCATTGTAGAAGTAAAGAAGAAAATAGCATGAGCACTGACAGGTCTGAGCACTGTTTATGGTAACCGGACAGAAATAGCCAAGTTATGGGACACTGGAATTGCTGCCAAAGTATGGCTGGGGGCTGGGGCGTTGCTGGGGGTGATCAATCCATTACCCTACCTAGGGCCCCATTTGACCATGATCCAGCTCTGAGTTTGTTGTAGTTGCAGATCAGAGATGCCTGAAAAGGCAGATATATAGAAGGGCCTTACTCAATGTCTCACTTTAATTATGACATGGCATTGTGCTATACTGCACTTTAATGTATATTACTTATCTGGTATTTCCCCTTCTTACACAAGGGTGGTGCCCAGCCCAGTTCCCACAGCCAAGCCACACTGAGGTATAGAGGACCGATCCACTTACCCTGGCTGGAGATACCAGAATATCCGTGACTTCAGTGAGCTCCCTCTCTGTTGGTGTCCACCTCATGTGGTAAAGTAGTCTATCCCAATATCCTAGGCCTGCTCCATTGCATGGAGTATCATATCAGTAACCCTTCACTGCACCTATTGCAGAGACTTATTATGGCCTACCACAGAATTCACATCTTGTAACATTCTCTGCCAAATCTAGTCCCAGTAATGCCTGTTTTCAGCACCTTTGCCCAGCAGGTAATGTTATGGGTGTGGTTGGCTAGAAGTAGTACCTCATTCTCCTAGCTAGTGATCCTTTAAAAGTGTTGCCTGTCTTGGGTGACAATGACAGCTTAGGGAGACAGCACTTGGGTGATAATGACAATATCTGTGCACCTGAGGGTATGACAGTCAGTGGATGTGCATGTTTTGCTGCAGCATGCACATGAGTATGGCCATGGCCAACCTCTTAATGCCACTGGTTAAAAGCTTTAGATATGTTATGTACAACCCCATCCCCTTGTTGGGTACAATACCTATTTGGTTGCATATGACCCTGGAAACCCATACTCCTTGCTTTATGCAATCCCTACAGTTTCCCATGTTCACAGCTTGAACCCCTACAGGCAGCCATACCTCTCAACTTGTAGACACATAAAATCTGGACAAAGGCTTTTGAAATGTAGATGCCTCTGACCACAAACAAATCTGGACAACTAATTTGCATTTAATTTGCATGTATATATTACTTAACTCTGCCCACTGTCAATAGTTGTATGGGATACCACCACTCAGAAACATGCATTTAAGAAGTTTTAAAATCTAGAAGCAGCGAAATTATGTAAAGTATAACCAGCATAATAATGTTTTAGTCATGTTAAGCGTGATTCAGGAAGTGGGTTCACACATACTAACAGATACACACACATGCAAGTTTTGGATGCATTGATATCAGCACATTCCAGTGTGGACCTGTAATGTGGTAGGGCCACATACTTTTGTAATGACAATAGGAAGGTAAAATAAACTATAAGCAAGGACTAGTTTTCGAGTATGTGCAGTAAGCTATGTGCAATTCAGAAGCTTTACAAACTGATCTAACAATACCTGCATAATGCGGTAACTATAACTGAATCATTGCATGCAGCTCTTGCCTTGATGCTGTCTAATTTGTGTGTGTGTGTGTGTGTGTGTGTGTGTGTGTGTGTGTGTGTGTGTGTGTGTGTGTGTGTGTGTGTGTGTGTGTGTGTGTGTGTGTGTGTGTGTGTGTGTGTGTGTGAATGCATATGTGTGCTGCCACTCATGGCATTTCAGTTTCTTCATGACTTATTTTCTCAGAATTACAAGAAATGGCAGTTATACAGTATTCCCCAAAGGCATGCATGTACATATGGTGAACACCATTCTTTATTAGTTGTTTCATTTTACCGACAGATTAGTGCTACTGAGAAGTATTTGTTTAGGAATCTGCTACAAAAGAGCTCAAAAGATACAGGATCAGTAAACACTATCTATAGTGAAGAGCAAAACTTCAAAAAGGGCTTTAAGGTATATCCTTTAAGAAAGCTCAAGCACACTATTACCGTGTCTTAGCATTCAGTTGTTATTCTTACAAACAGGATGAATGTCCTTCTTTATCCCCATAGCTTATATATCACTACAAAGGAGAGTAGATCGGGAAAGTTAATAAAAATGAAAAGCAATGTAAGTCTGTTTTACACAAATTGGGAAAGTTAATAAAAAATAGAAAGTACCAACAATAACAAATGGCCTTACAGTGACACATGCCTGATGCAGTTATCAGTAAAGAAAGTAGTAAATGTTTTTCAACATAACTTCACATAGTCGTAGTCACATAACAGCTTTGACATAACTAAGATGCAGTATTATAGTTCCTGAGGAATAATGTGTCCCATGATATACACTCTACAGCTTTTAGCAGGCACACAAATACCCCAGGATGGATATGTGTATCACATACATAATGTACTGTTGTTAACAATAAAATAAAAACAAAAAGGTGGAAGCTGCCTGGTGGTTTATCTTCCTTCTTAAAAAGCTTTTGTAAAATGGAAGACAAAAGCATTTCATTTTTTAATAAACTGCTAAACAGTTCCTGTCTTTTTGTGTTTTTTGAGTACACACCCATTTTCAGTTTGAACTATTCCAAGTTTCCTTAACAACATTAAACTGTTTATTTTGCCAGTGCAGTACAGTGGCCCACCACCACCATGAGCAGTCTGTCCCACTCCCACACACCTTGATTTGTTACCCCTGCTTCTGCAGCCTTTTCTTCACTTACACCACAGTCCTTCCCATGATGATGTGGAGCATCACTGCTACAGTTTGTATCCTGGATTTGCAGCTTGCCTCACTTGCAACCTTGCAGTCCCACGTCTTCACTACAGTTATTAAACAAATGTTGTCTCATTACAATCCAGCTCCTCCGCTGTAACATTTTGGCCTGTTAATGCTCATTACAGCCTGACTCACTCATTTTAACCTTTAACTCATTGAGCTAACAGCAGACACCCCACAATATGTATAGTGCTGACATTAATTTTAGTATTATTCCTGACTTGCACTCAGCCACACACTCGTAGCAGTAATGGTGCCACCATGTCCAATGCTGATGATGTCACAGGACTACAGGCATCAACTGAAAAACAACTGAAACAAATCTTAATTTATAGCGGCCCCATGATATTTCATGGAAACCTGTTGTTTTCTGAAGAAATTCTCCAGCAAATACAGGACAGTTGAGAGGTATGCAGGCAACTGGCACTATGCCATGTCAGTGTCACGGGGTCCCAGTTACAAATACATCATGAGATCTGCCATACTCTCTCAGACATCCATAACAGGGTCTTTATTAGACAGGACTCCTTTGTTAACACTAAGAACCACCACAAATGCAGAGATTTTACTCACATTTATTTATTTATTATTTATTACCTTTGATAAAGGTCACCAGGTTGATTGACTGTAGGCAGGCCCTTTTAGGCCAAAGCCCTTGTCAGTAAGGCAACATGATTACCAAAGATAGCTAACTAATTAAATAGTTACAGTGCAGATTGACAAACATTTCTGGTAAACAAATTAACCAAAGATTTAAATTAATAAATAGGATAGAGAATGTTTACTATTTAAAATGAAGTATATGGCACTTGAGAGCAAATGCTTCCAATACAGGTTGAAACGCACTTGTGGACAATATTTTCAGCAAATGATTACAAAAAGGTTAAAACATGATAGTTTACAATATGCACAGTTAACTTTATGAAATTGCACAGTTAATAACAGTTAACACATTGTAAGGCATTCTTTGAATTGACTGCACAACTGCATGAGTCATAAGTATGGATTTTGGCCCTCTTCTTTGTATTAAGAACAGGCAGTAAGTACATTTCAACGTGTTGTCTTTTAATTTCCTCTTAAACAGATCCAAAGTGTTTTCTTGCAGTTGTGGATGGAAAATTCAAAGGGTGGGGGTTGGGCAGCAAGAAGTAACTGAATGGGTGGGGCAAACTGAAATGGAGTGAGTTATATTACAGCAGGTCAATGATGGCTACTTGTAATCAAACAACAGATGGGGTCATTTACTTTCATCCACAGATTGATTAAGCATGCCCCCACTTATTAGCCATTTTACTGACTGTATATACATCAGATATCTCACTGCAGTCAGCAAGGCCAGTCTTAGGTGAAATTGAGAACTAAACAGAAATGATTCCATTGGCACCTGATTTAAAACAGTCCCACCTGCACCTCACCACTGTCCCTCCTCTGTTCCCTCATCTTGGTTCCACAACATCCATATAGATTACTTATTTCTTGTTTTTTTCACTTCTTGTGCTACTTTTTAGCTTCCCATTCATTCTTTTAGCACACCCTAACGATACAAGATACCACTGAAATAAGTTACGAGGAAATAACTGAATTAAGTCAGAGATTTAGGAGCTGATTAGCACCCAGATTTCATACCTTTCCAGATGATGCAAGCTATACCTCAGAGCTATTTTAAAATCATTTGAACTAACGACTGCTTTAGCAAAAATTCATTAAGTAAAGACAGAAATTCAGTCTTATTTTTTTCTTTCAAGGAAAATAAGCTGTCTAAAGCTTAATTTGCAAAGCTAACAACGCTGTAGTTTCATAATGCTAATAATAATAGTTGTTGTTGTTTGTCTTTTCCTGGTTAGGGGTCGCCACAGTGGAACTCCGGTAAGCTAATAATTGGCAGTTGGTTTTTATGGTGTTGAGTTGCCAGCCTGACGCCTAGCCTTCAACGAAGGCACGCCCATTCAACACATATCTTTTGAATGCCCACTCGACCGCAGGGAGGACATGCAGTCTCAGAAGGCACTCCCAACCCAAGCCGAGAATCGAATAGGAGAACCTCTTGCTTTGAGGCAACAACGCTACTACTGCACCACCGTGGAAGTTAAATGCTAATAATAATAGTAATAATAATAATAATAATAATATAATACCCATTTGTTAATTAAGTAGCCTACTGAACACACTGTTGATTGACCTGGGAGAATTGTCTGATTAAATTACTTAAACTGAGAAGCCAAATGATTGCACTGATATATATATATATATATATATATATATATATATATATATATATATATATGTATATATATATGTATAGGTTTACTTACTATGGTTTGTGTGAACAACATTCTGTCGGCAGCACTGCTGCTGAAAATCAGAATGTCATGCACAAAACAGAAATGGATGGGATAGTTGAACACACTTACGCAAATGCAGTAGTGCATTCGCATAAGTGTATTAGACTATCTGCATGGAGATCACGGTACAGTGGGGATTGGAAATTCATCCATATCCCCACTGTAGTGCGATCTCGGAGTTAGAATATATTAGTGGGGGGGGTGTGGGGGTGCAGGGGGGCTTTCCCCCCATGCAAAAACGTGATATGTCATATAGGAGTCTGATTTACATCAGCTCCTATACGGCTATCACGTGATGGTTTCAGTCACAATGTCGATTCAAATGTGTCACTCATAGCTAGGAATAGTGCATGCCTTCTTATTCCTCCAAAAACAGACAGTGACCTTCTTTGCACTCCTCTGGTGTTAGACTGGAATAAGAGTAAAGGCACAAATAGCCAGAGGTATATATTATACAGTTGACGGTCGGGAAGAAGAAACAAAACCAAAGCAAATGGATAAAACTGACACACAGACAGGGACATACACGCGGTGTCCAGCCAGAAAGAATCATGCTAAAAACTCAATCAGAAGCTCGAGCATTTTTAGATAGCAACACTACTCGATGTGACACTCTGCCAGTGATCAGTTGCTATCACACACATTCTGTCCACACTGCTACAGATAGCTGTTTATTCTGCATAATGCTGATGCTGTAATATGATGGAAAGTGAAAACATGACAGCCAACTTGCTACACTTAGATACATAGCAACCAGTCCTCTACACACACACACAGTCATTTTTGTTATACACACAATGCTCATACTCATCAGTTATAGCCACTTTATTGACTGTGCACACCTCAGCTGGTTTTGTTAAAACAGGTATAGTAAAGCAATCCAGATGGCTTTGCACAAATGCACACTTCTTCTGTAAGGCCATAATAATGACTGCTTAACATGAACAAATGCCAGCAATGTCAATCACTTTCATTCATAGGCAGACCCTGAACCTAGCAATTAAAGCCACCTCTATTGACTGCATGCACCTTATATATAAGAAATTAAATGCAATAATAACTGTTCACATTCATTTATTTTACCCCAACACACACACACACACACACACACACACACACACACACACACACACACACACACACACACAAACACACATTGTTAAACACATGTAACCACCATTACAGCCACTTGTATGACTGGCTGTACACCTCAGCTATTTGATTGCAATAAAATGAAGGCATAAATACATAAATAAACTATTACTACAGGAATTTATCATATCTGCTTACGGCTGTCAGAATACAGTGATAAAGTCATTGGACCTCCTCATACCGGTCAACCTCTTAGCTCAAGAAATAAAGGAAAATGTTAAAAGTAATGGTGAACAAAGTACTACAATTAGTGAAAGCTATTGCCTTTATACAATTAGAAAATCTACTAGAATAACAGGCTTTCTATTAGCATATTTCGGAAGAATATTAAGTCTGACACCTAAATATCTGAAATCATTGTTTAGTTAGATAAAACTAAAACACTGGAAATGAGCAGAGCAAAATGAGGCAAAACTTCAGAAACATTATTCACAATAAGAGAGGGTTAAGAATGTCCCCCCCTCCACATATGTACCTGCTTGTATGTACACACACACACACACACACACACACACACACACACACACACACACACACACACACACACACACACACACACACACACACACACACACACACACACACACACACACACACGACCATCAACTACAGCGACTTGCATGTTTGTGATTATACACATAAGATTTTGATTGCACCAAATGAATGATTAAATACATAAATAACTGCCACACAGGAATTTATCTCATCTCACAGCTATCAGTGTATATTATGAAATCCACTGCAATCCTCTCCTCACATATCTTTAAACCTCTTTGCTCAAGAATCAATGAAAGAGTTAAAAGTAGTGGTGGACAATGGACCAAGATTAGAGACAGCTATTGCCGATATACAATAAAAAAACTTGCTAGAAAAACGGATTTGCATTAATATGCTTTCTTTAAGGCTACTAAGTCTAAAATGTAAATGTCTGTCATCATCATTAAGTGACTGCAATGCTCATTGATTCATCAAAAAACACACCAACTTCATGAAGAGCAGATCAAAATATGACAAAAAAATTCAGAAACATTATGCAAAATCAGGGCCAGTTCACATCATCTACACCTCTCCACATACACACATGCATATATGGACAGACACACAAACATGTCCATGCGCGTGCACACACACACACACACACACACACACACACACACACACACACACACACACACACACACACACACACACACAAAATCATCAATTACAGCCGCTAGTACAACTGTGACATTATATCTCAGATTTTGATTGCACCAAATTAATGTATAAATACATAAATAACTGCCACTCATTATCTTATATCACTGCTGTCAGAATACAATATGACAGCCACTTCAGCCTTTCTCCATGCCTCTCAACCACTTTGTTTCAGAGTAAAAAAAAAATAATAATAGTAATAAAAAAATGAATAAAAAAATAGTGATGGAAAAAGAAAACAACAGAATAGCAGACTTTACATTACCATGCTTTTTCTGAATCTTATTAAGTCTGAAACTCATATTGCTATCATCTGCAAAATCAGGAAGGGTTGAGAGCATGTATTAAAAAAAAAATATTTGCTCATTCACTCGTGATTATGCCCCCAGTGCTTACCCTGTTTTTCACTTTCAGTCTCAAGCTGCCTTCTCATTCACTTGGGGCAGACTGAATCAGTGAGAATGCCTCCTTACTGCTTTATATACAAGTCTGAAAAGATGCTTGTTGAATGACATGCTCGACATCTTCAACAAGTGATCACATTGGGATATGTGAAACAACCCAGCAAATGAAATAAGCTGATTTAGATGTATTTTATTTTGTTTTGTGTCTCGTAGGTTATCATAACTCTATGCATGAATGGCATACCAAAACTGGAAGAAGAAAGAAAGTTGGAAACTTGACCTTTATTTAACTTAAAAATAAAGGTCAGCTTTTGGTCAGCTTTCTCAATTGCTCTCCATTTGAATACAATTTCCTTACTCTTTTAAACTGGGGTGGGGTGGGGGGACGGCTACATCCCAGCAACCAGTAACATGCTTTCTTTTTTTACTTCTGCTGGAATTTGATTTTAAATGACTAGTTCAAGCTTTTAAAATGCCTTTTTCCTATTGCAGTTTTCAGTAAATGACTATTAAAACAGTTATTTTTCTTGTTCATTAATAATTCCTTAGAAAATAGCTTTGTTGCTTGCTATGCAGTTTACTTTTGATAAATGTTCCGGGTAGACAATTTTATAAACATTTGAGGTGAATAGCAGTGTTGCCCTTTTATCATCAGGTAGCCAGTTAAAGTTTTTTAAGCAAGGTCAGATCCAGCACAAGGTAACATAAGCAACTGCCTAAGGTCCAGTACTAGCAAGGGGGCCCAGTAAATATCAAACATTTAAAAAAACAATATTTCAGTCCACTTTGTTGCACTGTTTTGATGAGCAACAGCTCAGATTTTTTCTGTTTCATTGTCTTCATTGTTTTGATTGTAGAGCCAATGAGAGAAAGACTCCATGGTGGTTGTCCCTATCAAAACTAATAGTAGACAAGCCTGCAATCTAGCATAATTGGTGGAAAAAGTTGGTACTGTGTAGTGCTGAAGACATCTGTCTGCTTACACTTGATGTGGTAAGTGTGTGTGTGCTTGCATGTGCATGTTTGTATGTGTGTGTGCTTGCATGTGCATGTGTTTGTGTTTGTATGTGTGTGTTTATGTGTATGTGTATGTGTGTGCATTCATGCATATGTGTGTGCGTGCATGCATGATTGTGTGTGTGTGTGTGTGTGTGTGTGTGTGTGTGTGTGTGTGTGTGTGTGTGTGTGTGTGTGTGTGTGTGTGTGGTGCAGAGGACATAGCAGCAGCTATTTCTCTATCATAGCTATCGCTCAGTATCTTATTTGCCTACCTTTGAGTTGTTAAACTTAGAAATGCCTTATGGGTATCTTTAAATGTTTACCTCTGCTTGTTCTTCTCTCTTTTCTTCCTTTCCTTTCATTTCATTTCCTTTCCTTTCCTTTCCTTTTCCTTTCCTTTCCTCCCACAATTTCCATCACATCCTGTTCCATCTATCCAGATATGAACCTTAAAGTCCTCATTATCAGTCCTCAGACCTCATACTGTCCTGCTTTATCTAGTAGGTTCTGCAACTGTTACCCGAATGAATTTTTTCCTCAATCCTGTTGTGTAGCACTGTCTGAAATTGGGAATACTACCATATCTTCACACTGGAGAATAATTGCATTGGGTTTATCACTAATACTAATGTCTTCCCTCACTGATTTCAGAAGATATTCCTTCACCACAGTTCCTAAAGCATTTCTAGTCTGCCGTCTCCCTGCCTCCTGGATACACAGGATGTCCTCTCTCCTGCTTACTATCATGTCATCCATTTCCAAGCTGCATCCTGTCAGTGCACCTGCATTCATTGTAGCAATCTTTTCCTTACTTAATGTGTGCTAGGTTGATTGGTTTTACATGCTGTTCAATCAGTAGAGCTATCCTGGGTTACTAGTTGGAAATAACATGACCAAAATCACATGTAGCCAGTTTTGCACCATTGAGTGGCTTCAGCTGACATGGTTTACAGCCTGTGAGCTCCAGTCTAGAGGATACCGTGCAACACAGTCAAAATCTAAAGTTGTCTCTCTCTTCCTCCTTCTCTTTCATGACTAATTAAGTACTTTTTGAAAGCCAGGTTGCTGGATTCAGTTTAATTCTTTTGGTTCTTATTAGGGCTAGTTCATTCAGTATGTTAACGAAGATTGAGTTGAACAGAACTACCGCTTCGTCAAATGAAAGGTTTCAATACGTTGCCAGTTGACTGATTTTAGTACTACGATAAATTGCTCATTACTAAAGGAGGATAGGTTATACACAAGATCGTACTGATGTGGTATTTTGTTAGGATTATGGTGCTTTTTTGTGAAGATGGGTAGATGATCACTTAAGTTATCAGGTAAGGGAACTGTTGAAAGGATTTTGTTTAAGGTATTAAAGTGAATACAATCTAAGGTGAAGGCTCTACCAGAGTTTTTGTTGCACCTTATGGGAGATGAAGTAATATGAGTGAAACCATATTGGTTAATGACATTAGAAGGACTGTTACTATTAATCATTTGCCAGTCAATATTCTGCTCTCCCTAAATGATTGTCTCAAGTAAGATATCACTTGATGACCAAAAGAGATGTTCTTCAGCAGTAACTACACCATTTCCTGGGGAAAGTAAGCTACTGTAATGCAAAGGCTTTTGAGAACATTATTTTGTGAGGATGCTATACTTATTTCTACACTGAAGAGAAGGACTTATATGAGACAGAGAGGTTTAAAGTATTCTTGTAGACAATGGCTACCCCACCATCTTTTTATGTGTTCTGTCTATTGTTAAGATGTTATATTCCTGAGGTAAGATTTCTTCATCTTTTATTTCTTGTTTAAGCCACTTACTTTAGTTGAAAATATGATAGCCTAACAGGTTGCAACCTGTGATTAAGTAATTGTAGAATTTCATTTTATTTTTATTTTATGTCTAGGTTTTTATTTCCTTCTTGCTGTTAAACCATACTTAGGGGATCAACAGAATGCTGTTCATGGTTATACTTAGTATCTTCTGCAGCTCAGTTTTTACAATATAAGAAAATAAGAAAAAGAATAGGTTAGTGAACCTGAGAGTATGTACTGTGTGCTTCAAAGGACTGTAATATTTATCATTTCCAAAAGGTTTCCCCATATAGCTTTGGTTCAGCAACACAGCTGTACAATTTCTGGCTTGTAACCTTCCCTTTACCATGCATTTTATCTTTTCTTCCATAACTTGTGTTTCATCTTCCTTTCAATTTGTTGATAAAGACTGGCCATATTGCAATTTGTAGTGGCAGATTGATGTTTTGAGGAGAAAGACAACATTGGGCATTGAAATGGAGGATGAGGAGTCTAACAGACATTAACAGCAATATTTCAAATGGTTTGGTGTTCCGTTTATGATTTTTGGTGAGCTGCAGGCTTTACATTTTTACTGATTGGTGTTTATTATACTTAATAGTTTGTGGCTTCTGAGTTCATTTGACAAGAGAACTGTTTGGTAACTGAACTCTTCTTCCACTGTTTTAAATTTGATGATATAGACTGACCATATTAAAACTTGCAGCGGTAGATTATGTTACTTAGGTAAAAGATAGCACTGCATGGCGCAATGAGGGATGAGGAGTTTAACGGATGCCAATAGCAATATTCAGAACTGTGGAGTGTGCCCCTTGAAGAACTTTCAGAGTGCCGCAGACTTTATATGACTTTAATTTGATGCTAAACAATTATGTTTAAAAGGTTGTGGCTTCAAGTGTGTTCTGAAAAGAAGCTGAATGGTAATCAGATTTATTTCCTTCTTTGAACTGGTGGCATAGATTGGTCATATTATAATTTGCAGTTGTAGTATTAAGGAGGTGTACTAGACCATATTCATATGACTTGTTAATATACATTTTTTTCAGTTTTGTAAGATTCATATAATTGTTTTAATGCTTGGCATCTTGTGAAATGAATCACTGATAATATTTAATAGCCATGCTATTTAAGTGGTTTAGAAAGATATATTTTGTGATATATCTTGTGATATCATTATTTCAGTGTATATCCACTTCAACACCATCACTATATCTCTAACCTTTAACTATTTACTTTTCACATAGTCCCTGTTCTTCTATCTCCTACTACGACTAACCTCTCCACAAAATACCCATTTCAACTACCATCCTTCAGCCACTACATCCCATCAAACTTTATATTCTACCAGCTTCTCTAACATATCGTCTGGTCTGTACACCACAGACATAAAACTTTGTTCAAAACTAAAACTTTTTTCCACTATTCTCAATCCCTGCTCTAACAACAATCCAACCTAGCTGTATATTATCCTTCAAAAACAAAAAGAAAACTGGTATCCAATCCTATTTCACCCCCAAACTCTATGCTATCCCAGTATGGGGACATACACTCTAATCCTGGTCCAAACCCTACCACTCCTGTCCCCCCAACCCCTACAAATCACTAATTTCACAACCATTAACCTCCAAAGCATCTGGAACAAAATACTTGAATTCCATTCTTGGATAGTCCATAACAAACCCAACATTATAGCCACCACTGAGACATGACTAAAGCCTTATATTAATGATGCTGAATTAATTCCTTCCTGCAGGCTTTACATGTATTAGATCTGAATGACCATGTAAAAAAGGTGGAGAAGTCTGTGTGTTATATCCTAACTCCTCCATAATACCATACACCAAGCCAATCCTACAATTTTTATCAGCTGATATATTAATATCCTTCCTTAGAATGAACCATTGCAAATGCATATGTATTATTGGATTATACATTCCACCTGGCAACAACATTCCTATCTTAGAGGAAATACTTGCATGAGCATCAGACAATATAGAAAATGAAACTACCATTTTTAGGAGATGTCAATATTAATTGGCTAGACTTCTCCCACCAAAATACTTCCACCAATATCAACCTATATACTTTCTCACAACTAATCAATGACATAACTAGACCAAACAAAAACAACAACAGTGGCTCTATATTGGATTGGATTCTAGCCTCTGACCCATATAAAATTGCATACATGAGAACAATCCCCAATAGCATAAGTGATCACTTTCCTGCCTTCATACTTCAACAAAACCACTCCATCACTTAGTAGGCACTACTACAAACATACTAGAGACCTTTCCCATTTCTGCCTCACAACATTTAACAACTGCCTTCAAATGTATCATTTGGAACATATTGAAATCCCTTCTCCTAGAGGACACTGTTGAATTCTTTAACTCAACATTTTAAAAGGTCTTAAACAACCAAGCACCACTCATTCTACAGAGGGTGAAAACTATTCATGCCACCTGGCTCTCAAAACACACCAAACACCTTATGACCACTAGGGATAAAACTTGGAAACTCTGGCAAAAAAGCAATAGCATCTCTGACCTGACAACAGCTGCATAATCAAGTGAAGCAGCTAGTCATAAAAGACAAAAAAGATCACTACCTCCACTATAAAACTACCATAAACTAAACAAGAAAAAAATTCTGAAGCTCCATCCATAGTCTTTCCTACTAATCCCCCCAGGGTCAAACAACAAGTCATGCCCAAAACCTGACAAAACACCCACAGCGATAGCTACACTCTTTAACTCTTACTTCATTAACACTATTGCCAACCCAACTGCTACCTTTCCTGCACATCTACCCTCTCTCCAAACCCATACTCCCCCATCCACCAACTTCTCTCTCTCACTTGTCCCCAGCAACACAATAAAAAAAACTGCTTCAAAAACTCAAACCTCGCTCTAACTCCCCAGATAACCTACCCCCCAAGTTCCTATAAATTGCTGCCAATTCCATAGCCTACCCCATCAGTATACTTATTAAAGATCCATTCTGGAATCCTACATACCCACTATTTGGAAAAAGGCCTATATTCTGCCTTTATATAAAGGTGGCACTAATACAGACTTCTCCAACTTCTGACCCATCGCTGTCCTCTCAACTATCTCTAAGATTCTAGAAAAATGCATCCATACTCAACTTCTTCGCTATGTGCTTCACAACCACATCCTTTCTCCCACCCTGTATAGATTTCGACCAGGTCATAGCACTACTATGGCTATCATATCCTTCTCTGACATAGTCAGCCAGGCCTGAGATGAGGGAAAATTGTTTCCTCTCTCTTTCTAGATCTCTCCAAGACCTTTGATATGGTCTCCCACTCTTTCCTTACCACTAAACTGGCTGGCATAGGCATCTCCCCCCCATCCCTAGAGTGTTTCTCAAATTATCTCTGTAATAGGCAACTGTCAGAAAAATATGCTTAGTGCATTTAAGGCTTGAAAAGGGTTAACACATTTATTCTATTTCACACTGCATAAAATCTGTACAAATTACAGAAGCTTTCTAACCTTGTATTGTCATGAGTTGTCCAGTTATGTCAGCAGAAAATCTGAGTAACATCTGCTGTAGAACAATACTGAAAGTTGTGTTTGATTACGTCAACCATAGAAGGCAATGTCTTGTAGAACAGTATAGGAATAGCATACTTCCTGTTAGTAGTTAGGCAAAATCCTGTATTTGCATCTTTTTGTCTCCTTGCAGCAAGTTATTAAATGTGCCTTATCTGAACCTTATGTGTATTGGTCTTTGACGTTTTTTCCTTTGACAGATTGGTCCTTCGGACCAGAAACCCTCACTTTGCCTTGGATCAGACAGGCCAGGTGGCTTGAAACCGTACGGGGAAGAAACCACATCGGTTCTTCTTATTTGAAAAGCCCTCCAACTGAATTGTCATACAAAAGAGGCCAGCCATTTTCTGATCTGTGACTGAAGGACGGGTTTTTCACAAACCAGGTGATCAATCACGAAGGCTCAGGTAAGGTGAATCTATCTTTTCTTCTGTTTTAGATCAGGGACTAGATTTGTATTGTTTTTGTCAGGACTGTATTTTTACAAGTCAGGGACAGAAAAGATTACTGTCTTGTCATAGATCAGGGAAACAGAGTAGGTAGGCAGTCACTCTGAAGAAACTATAACAAAATCTGTGGTACCATGTTAAAAATAAGGAGTTACGTAACGATTAAAAAGGGTAGAACAAAATGGGTAATAATTGCACAAAAAGACCCCAAAATCCGCCGTTAACCGAAGATGCAAAATACATGCAGTCACAGCGTGCTGATAATATTAAATACTACTCAAAGTGGGTTCATAAGTATGAATTTGACGGTAAATTAGAAAAAAATCCTCACTTATCAAACTTGTCAAACAGCTTAAAACCGATTTCAAAGGTCGGGTAAAAAAGCAGCGCCAATTAGGAATTCCTCAGGCACACAGGTGGATTGAGGAAGTAAACCGTAGGGAACAAAAGAACAATAATTCAAAAGCAATGTTTTTAGCTAAGGAAGACAATAACTTAGTAATAGCATCGGCCCCCCCCACCTCCCTTACCAGAATATGAAGCAAGTGAACAAGTTAGTCCACCCCCGATATCCTGCTGCCACTGTAAATAGAGACACTACAAAAGCAAAAACGTTTATTAGAGATCCCATCGAGACCAGGTCTCGAACAAGGGCAGGTAACTCAAAAGGGGACATTGAATTATATCAAATGGGTAGGAATTCATGATCTATGAGTGAAGAAGAAATATGCCCACTTATAGAAGTACCTAATCCTCAGGCAGGGCAAGAAGGTCAGGACCCAACTATTCTACTGTATAGACCCTGGACTCCAGAAGACATCCGGAAAGCCACTGAGGGAATTCCCCATCCAAAAGTTAATTTTAGAAAGTTCTTAGAAGATTTACAAGGAATGAGGCTAAGTTATAATTTAAATGGAGAAGAGGTAGAAAAAGTAGTCAGACAAATTGTGGGACCAGATTGGCACATGATTAGTGGCAACTGGAATCCCCGTGACGCTGCACACAGACCCCTCTCACATAGCAGCGCAGAACTAGACAACAGAGTAAAAGGTCTTACAGACCGCATCTCTGAGAAATGGAAACCTAGGGCAGATTGGACTTGCATTAATCAATGCATCCAACAAGAAGGTAAAACTATTGACAGATATTATGCCAGACTATTAGAATGTTTTAATAACCATTGTGGAATGCAGGTTCCTGAAGATCAGACACATGATTCCCCATATGAGCAGCAGTTAAAGAATGCATTTTTGAAAGGCAGTATTGCACCTATAAGCAGCTTTATTACAAAACACATGGTAGATCATTGTACAAGCAGGTTACAGTCATTGCTTGAATATGCTAGGCATGCTGAAAGGCATTTTAATAGCAAAAAGAAAAAGAAAGCCCAGGTATTTTCTCTAGAAGATGGAGCAGAAGTCTATGTAGTACAGTCCAGGAAAAAGGGCAAGAGAAATGCCCAGGGAAACAAACAATCTGATCGGAGATCAGAGGACTTTGAAAGGTGAAAGAAAAGGGGTGAATGTTTTAAATGCAGTAAAAAGGGACACTTGGCAAGGGATTGCAAGAAAAACAAGAAGGCAACCACGGAAGACAAGGAGGGTGAGGGCTGACTATATGATAGTCAAGAATCACTAGAAGGGGATAGCAGAGAAAGGACAAATGCAAATGTGATAGAAGGAGTAGAGGATGTGACAGAAGAAATAGAGGAAGTGCAGGAAGTTACGGATAGTGAAGAAAATGAAATATTGGATTTAGCTTTATTGAGGTTAGAGCTCTATATAGCAGACAGAAAACTAGAAGTTACACTCCTGGTAGAAGGGAGGGAGGTCAAATTCTTGTGTGACTCAGGGGCATCACGGACCCTGATACATCCCTCCAAACTGCCAGAGAATTCAGAGTCACCTGATTATATACTAGTGAAAGCAGCTAATGGACAGCTGTATGGGGAGCCCCTCTCCTATAATATTGCAATAACTGATCCTGTTTCAGGATTGACCCAGAAAAGCAAAATTGTTGTTTCCGCAAAATGCCCAGTAAACCTCTTGGGCAGGGACCTTATGCAGCTATTTGGTATAGTGGTAGTTCCGACTATGCAGGTTATGGAAGCACAGCGACAAATTGATACCTTTGCAGTGCAATCGGAGGGTGAAATGTTCTATTGGTACAGCCAGGACTTGGTTACGACTGGTCCAGGCGAAGTGACCAAAGAGCTGATGTACGTAGCCATCAGCAAGTTCCCCTCCCTTGACATTGATAAACAACATTTGTTTCACTGTACACTGTATTATTGTAATACACCAGGACCTGATAAGGAATATGAGCAAGAATTGTTTAGAAATCATGCAAACAGATTGATATTACATAATCTGTACTGGGACATGGAAGGAAACAGTGTAGCCAGCTGTTCATTGTCCCAGGAGTTCTTTGCACTTTATAAATCTAATCGATTACCACATGTTAGCTTAACTAAGGACAAGAATGTAAAATGGGTAGACTTAGGAGAAAAAGTCACAAGATGGGAAAAGTAGACAGAGTTAGAACTGTCAAAACAGGGAATACAAATGCAGAAGTTGAATTGGATAACTCAGACCCACCCAGCCGTGCACTTGCAGAATAGCAAGGACAGCTGATTAGCACTCCTATTAAAGGAGGAAGAGAATGCGTTACAGAATATACCAGAAACTCTTTGGTCAACAGGAAAGTCAGATGTAGGACTTATTCGTACAGCGGGACCAGTTACTATCACACCAAAGTCAGCATTTAGACCACAGAAAAGACAGTATCCCTTAAGAAAAGATGCAGAGGTAGGAATCAAGCCTATTATAGCAGCTTTACTTAAGGAAGGGGTGCTGGTGGAATCTCCTGATTCACCATGTAACACACCCTTATTTCCTATTAAGAAAGCGAATGGAGAATGGCGTATGGTCCAAGATTTACAAGCTGTAAATGATGCAGTAATACCAAGGGCACCTACAGTGCCAGACCCACACACTCTGTTGAATGATTTAAAACCTCAGCAGAAATATTTTTCTGTGGTAGATATCAGCAATGCGTTCTTTTCGATACCAATACACCCTGACAGCCAATATTGATTTGCATTCACATTTCAGGGGAAAAGGTATACATATACGCGACTACCACAGGGATATTGTGAAAGTCCGACAATATTCTCACAAGAAATGGCAAGCAACTTGGTGGGATTTACCCCACCAAGGAGCAGTCAGATTTTACTTTATGTTGATGATATCCTGCTGGCGGCCCCCACCCAGCAAGATTGCAAAGAAGATACCATAGCGCTATTACAATTTTTAACCACTGAAGGACATAAAGTAAACAAAAATAAACTGCAGCTTTGGAAAAAAACAAGTTAAATACCTAGGATATCTAATATCCAAAAAGGGTAGGACATTAGATGAGGACAAAAAAGTAGAGATTTTGCAAGCACCAAAACCCACTACCAAGAAGAAAATTATGTCCTTCCTGGGTACAACTAATTTTTGCCGGAGCTGGATTCCAAACTATGCCTTGGAATCTACACCACTGACTAACCTGATATATAAAAAGCCTATGGCAGCACAGGATTTGTTACAATGAACACCAGAAGCAGAATCTGCTTTCTGCAAAGTGAAACAGTTGATAGCGTCCTCATTAGTTTTAGGATTACCAAACTATCATAAATGTTTTTTCCAAACTGTAGATTGTAAGCAAGGTTATATGACATCAGTGTTAACACAGCAGCATGGGGACAAGCAACGCCCTATTGCTTATTATTCATCACAACTAGACCCAGTGGCATGGTCTTTACCCCACTGTGTACAAGCAGTAGTTGCAGCTGCAATGGCAATACAGGCTTCGGCCTCAGTAGTTTTGTTCCACCCTCTCACATTGAGAGTGCCTCATGCAGTCGTGATTATTTTACAGCAAGAAAAGGTAGCATATCTTTCCCCTGCTAGGCATCTTTCCTGTATGACTATATTGTTGAGCCAACCTCATATGACAATTGAACGATGCTTGCACTTTGAACCCTTCTACCTTGCTCCCAACCCCTGCAGATGGCACACCACACAGCTGCCTGCAGGTGATTGAGCAAAAGACACTGCCTAGAAAAGATCTCACGGATGTCCCCTTGGATGATGCCGAGGTGACATACTACGTGGATGGCTCATGCAAAAGGGGTCCTGCAGGACAGAACCTAATAGGATATGCAGTAGTTTCTGATACTGAGATTATAGAAGCAAAACCTTTACCACACAATTTATCTGCACAGGCAGCAGAATTGATTGCCTTGACACGGGCATGTACCTTAGCAAAGGGTAAATGTGTGAACATTTTTACTGACAGCCAGTATGCTTTTTCTACTGTACATGTTTTTGTGCAACAGTGGAAAATGAGATATAATAGAAAAAAGCAGATTGATGTTTTGAGGAGACAGACAACATTGGGCATTGTAATGGAGAATGAGGAGTCTAACAGACATTAACAGCAATATTTCAAATGGTTTGGTGTTCCGTTTATGATTTTTGGTGAGCTGCAGGCTTTACATTTTTACTGATTGGTGTTTATTATACTTAATAGTTTGTGGCTTCTGAGTTCATTTGACAAGAGAACTGTTTGGTAACTGAACTCTTCTTCCACTGTTTTAAATTTGATGATATAGACTGACCATATTAGACCTTGCAGCGGTAGATTATGTTACTTAGGTAAAAGATAGCACTGCATGGCGCAATGAGGGATGAGGAGTTTAACGGATGCCAATAGCAATATTCTGAACTGTGTAGTGTGTCCCTTTAAGAACTTCCAGAGTGCCACAGACTTTATATGACTTTAATTTGATGCTAAACAATTATGTTTAAAAGGTTGCGGCGTCAAGTGTGTTCTGAAAAGAAGCTGAATGGTAATCAGATTTATTTCCTTCTTTGAACTGGTGGCATAGATTGGTCATATTATAATTTGCAGTTGTAGTATTAAGAGGTGTAATAGACCATATTCATATGACTGTTTTGATGTACATTTTTTCAGTTTTGTAAGATTCATATAATAGTTTTAATGCTTGGCATCTTGTGAAATGAATCACTGATAATATTTAATAGCCATGCTATTTAAGTGGTTTAGAAAGATATATTTTGTGATATATCTTGTGATATCATTATTTCAGTGTATATCCACTTCAACACCATCACTATATCTTTAACCTTTAACTTTTTACTTTTCACATGGTCCCTGTTCTTCTACCTCCTACTACGACTAACCTCTCCACAAAATACCCATTTCAACTACCATCCTTCAGCCACTACATCCCATCAAACTTTATATTCTACCAGCTTCTCTAACATATCGTCTGGTCTGTACACCACAGACATAAAACTTAGTTCAAAACTAAAACTTTTTTCCACTATTCTCAATCCATGCTCTAACAACAATCCAACCTAGCTGTATATTATCCTTCAAAAACAAAAAGAAAACAGGTATCCAATCCTCTTTCACCCCCAAACTCTATGCTATCCCAGTATGGGGACATACACTCTAACCCTGGTCCAAGCCCTACCACTCCTGTCCCCCCAACCCCTACAAATCACTAATTTCACAACCATTAACCTCCAAAGCATCTGGAACAAAATACTTGAATTCCATTCTTGGATAGTCCATAACAAACCCAACATTATAACCACCACTGAGACATGACTAAAGCCTTATATTAATGATGCTGAATTAATTCCTTCCTGCAGGCTTTACATGTATTAGATCTGACTGACCATGTAAAAAAGGTGGAGATGTATGTGTGTTATATCCTAACTCCTCCATAATACCATACACCAAGCCAATCCTACAATTTTTATCAGCTGAAATATTAATATCCTTCCTTAGAATGAACCATTGCAAAAGCATATGTATTATTGGATTATGCATTCCACTTGGCAACAACATTCCTATCTTAGAGGAAATACTTGCATGGGCATCAGACAATATAGAAAATGAAACTACCATTTCTAGGAGATGTCAATATTAATTGGCTAGACTTCTCCCACCAAAATACTTCCACCAATATCAACCTATATACTTTCCCCACAACTAATTAATGACATAACTAGACCAAACAAAAACAACAACAGTGGCTCTATATTGGATTGGATTCTAGCCTCTGACCCAAATAAAATTGCATACATGAGAACAATCCCCAATAGCATAAGTGATCACTTTCCTGCCTTCATACTTCAAAAAAAAAAACACTCCATCACTTAGTAGGCACTACTACAAACATACTAGAGACCTTTCCCATGTCTGCCTCACAACATTTAACAACTGCCTTCAAATGTATCATTTGGAACATATTGAAATCCCTCCCCCTAGAGGACACTGTTGAATTCTTTAACTCAACATTTTAAAAGGTCTTAAACAACCACGCACCACTCATTCTACAGAGGGTGAAAACTATTCATGCCACCTGGCTCACAAAACACACCAAACACCTTATGACCACTAGGGATAAAACTTGGAAACACTAGCAAAAAAGCAAAAACATCTCTGACCTGACAACAGCTGCATAATCAAGTGAAGCAGCTAGTCATAAAAGACAAAAAAGATCACTACCTCCACTACAAAACTACCATAAACTAAACAAGAAAAAAATTCTGAAGCTCCATCCATAGTCTTTCCTACTAATCCCCCCAGGGTCAAACAACAAGTCATGCCCAAAACCTGACAAAACACCCACAGCGATAGCTGCACTCTTTAACTCTTACTTCATTAACACTATTGCCAATCCAACTGCTACCTTTCCTGCACATCTACCCTCTCTCCAAACCCATACTCCCCCATCCACCAACTTCTCTCTCTCACTTGTCCCCAGCAACACAATAAAAAAGCTGCTTCAAAAACTCAAACCTCGCTCTAACTCCCCAGATAACCTACCCCCCAAGTTCCTATAAATTGCTGCCAATTCCATAGCCTACCCCATAAGTATACTTATTAAAGATCCATTCTGGAATCCTACATACCCACTGTTTGGAAAAAGGCCTATATTCTGCCTCTATATAAAGGTGGCACTAATACAGACTTCTCCAACTTCTGACCCATCGCTGTCCTCTCAACTATCTCTAAGATTCTAGAAAAATGCATTCATACTCAACTTCTTCGCTATGTGCTTCACAACCACATCCTTTCTCCCACCCTGTATAGAGTTCGACCAGGTCATAGCACTACTATGGCTCTCATATCCTTCTCTGACATAGTCAGCCAGGCCTGAGATGAGGGAAAATTGTTTCCTCTCTCTTTCTAGATCTCTCCAAGACCTTTGATATGGTCTCCCACTCTTTCCTTACCACTAAACTGGCTGGCATAGGCATCTCCCCCAGAGTGTTTCTCAAATTATCTCTGTAATAGGCAACTGTCAGAAAAATATGCTTAGTGCATTTAAGGCTTGAAAAGGGTTAACACATTTATTCTATTTCACACTGCATAAAATCTGTACAAATTGCAGAAGCTTTCTAACCTTGTATTGTCATGAGTTGTCCAGTTATGTCAGCAGAAAATCTGAGTAACATCTGCTGTAGAACAATACTGAAAGTTGTGTTTGATTACGTCAACCATAGAAGGCAATGTCTTGTAGAACAGTATAGGAATAGCATACTTCCTGTTAGTAGTTAGGCAAGATCCTGTATTTGCATGTTTTTGTCTCCTTGCAGCAAGTTATTAAATGTGCCTTATCTGAACCTTATGTGTATTGATCTTTGACATTTTTTCCTTTGACAGATTGGTCCTTCGGACCAGAAACCCTCACTTTGCCTTGGATCAGACAGGCCAGGTGGCTTGAAACCATATGGGGAAGAAACCACATCGGTTCTTCTTATTTGAAAAGCCCTCCAACTGAATTGTCGTACAAAAGAGGCCAGCCATTTTCTGATCTGCGACTGAAGGACGGGTTTTTCACAAACCAGGTGATCAATCACGAAGGCTCAGGTAAGGTGAATCTATCTTTTTTTCTGTTTTAGATCAGGGACTAGATTTGTATTGTTTTTGTCAGGACTGTATTTTTACAAGTCAGGGACAGAAAATATTACTGTCTTGTCATAGATCAGGGAAACAGAGTAGGTAGGCAGTCACTCTGAAGAGACTATAACAAAATCTGTGGTACCATGTTAAAAATAAGGAGTTACGTAATGATTAAAAAGGGTAGAACAAAATGGGTAATAATTGCACAAAAAGACCCCAAAATCCGCTGTTAACCGAAGATGCAAAATACATGCAGTCACAGCGTGCTGATAATATTAAATACTACTCAAAGTGGGTTAATAAGTATGAATTTGACGGTAAATTAGAAAAAATCCTCACTTATCAAACTTGTCAAACAGCTTAAAACCGATTCCAAAGGTCAGGTAAAAAAGCAGCGCCAATTAGGAATTCCTCAGGCACACAGGTGGATTGAGGAAGTAAACCATAGGGAACAAAAGAACAATAATTTAAAAGCAATGTTTTTAGATAAGGAAGACAATAACTTAGTAATAGCATCGGCCCCTCCGCCCCCCCTTACCAGAATATGAAGCAAGTGAACAAGTTAGTCCACCCCCAATATCCTGCTGCCACTGTAAATTGAGACACTACAAAAGCAAAACCATTTATTAGAGATCCCATCGAGACCAGGTCTCGAACAAGGACAGGTAACTCAAAAGGGGACATTGAATTATATCAAATGGGTAGGAATTCACGATCTATGAGTGAAGAAGAAATATGCCCACTTATAGAAGTACCTAATCCTCAGGCAGGGCAAGAAGGTCAGGACCCAACTATTCTACTGTATAGACCCTTGACTCTGGAAGACATCCGGAAAGCCACTGAGGGAATTCCCCATCCAAAAGTTAATTTTAGAAAGTTCTTAGAAGATTTACAAGGAATGAGGCTAAGTTATAATTTAAATGGAGAAGAGGTAGAAAAAGTAGTCAGACAAATTGTGGGACCAGATTGGCACATGATTAGTGGCAACTGGAATCCCTGTGATGCTGCACACAGACCCCTCTCACATAGCAGCGCAGAACTAGACAACAGAGTAAAAGGTCTTACAGACCGCATCTCTGAGAAATGGAAGCCTAGGGCAGATTGGACTTGCATTAATCAATGCATCCAACAAGAAGGTGAAACTATTGACAGATATTATGCCAGACTGTTAGAATGTTTTAATAACCATTGTGGAATGCAGGTTCCTGAAGATCAGAGACAAGATTCCCCATATGAGCAGCAGTTAAAGAATGCATTTTTGAAAGGCAGCATTGCACCCATAAGCAGTTTTATTGCAACGCACATGGTAGATCATCGTACAAGCAGGTTACAGTCATTACTTGAATATGCTAGGCATGCCAAAAGGCATTTTAATAGCAAAAAGAAAAAGAAAGCCCAAGTATTTTCTCTAGAAGATGGAGCAGATGTCTATGTAGTACAGTCTGGGAAAAAGGGCAAGAGAAATGCCCAGGGAAACAAACAATCTGATCAGCGATCAGAGGACTTTGAAGGGTGAAAGAAAAGGGGTGAATGTTTTAAATGCAGTAAAAAGGGACACTTGGCAAGGGATTGCAAGAAAAACAAGAAGGCAACCACGGAAGACAAGGAGGGTGAGGGCTGACTATATGATAGTCAAGAATCACTAGAAGGGGATAGCAGAGAAAGGACAAATGAGAATGTGATAGAAGGAGTAGAGGATGTGACAGAAGAAATAGAGGAAGTGCAGGAAGTTACGGATAGTGAAGAAAATGAAATATTGGATTTAGCTTTATTGAGCTTAGAGCTCTATATAGCAGACAGAAAACCAGAAGTTACACTCCTGGTAGAAGGGAAGGAGGTCAAATTCTTGTGTGACTCAGGGGCATCACGGACCCTGATACATCCCTCCAAACTGTCAGAGAATTCAGAGTCACCTGATTACATACTAGTGAAAGCAGCTAATGGACAGCTGTATCGGGAGCCCCTCTCCTATAATATTGCAATAACTGATCTTGTTTCAGGATTGACCCAGAAAAGCAAAATTGTTGTTTCCGCAAAATGCCCAGTAAACCTCTTGGGCAGGGACCTTATGCAGCTATTTGGTATAGTGGTAGTTCCGACTATGCAGGGTATGGAAGCACAGTGACAAATCGATACCTTTGCAGTGCAATCGGAGAGTGAAATGTTCTATTGGTACAGCCAGGACTTGGTTACTACTGGTCCAGGGGCAGTGACCAAAGAGTTGATGAACGTAGCCATCAGCAAGTTCCCCTCCCTTGACATTGATAAACAACATTTGTTGCACTGTACACTGTATTATTGTAATACACCAGAACCTGATAAGGAATATGAGCAAGAATTGTTTAGAAATCGTGCAAACAGATTGATATTACGTAATCTGTACTGGGACATGGAAGGAAACAGTGTAGCCAGCTGTTCATTGCCCCAGGAGTTCTTTGCACTTTATAAATCTAATCGATTACCACATGTTAGCTTAACTAAGGACAAGAATGTAAAATGGGTAGACTTAGGAGAAAAAGTCACAAGATGGGAAAAGTAGACAGAGTTAGAACTGTCAAAACAGGGAATACAAATGCAGAAGTTGAATTGGATAACTCAGACCCACCCAGCCGTCTACTTTCAGTCTAGCAAGGACAGCTGATTAGCACTCCTATTAAAGGAGGAAGAGAATGCCTTACAGAATATACCAGAAACTCTTTGGTCAACAGGAAAGTCAGATGTAGGACTTATTCGTACAGCGGGACCAGTTACTATCACACCAAAGTCAGCATTTAGACCACAGAAAAGACAGTATCCCTTAAGAAAAGATGCAGAGGTAGGAATCAAGCCTATTATAGCAGCTTTACTTAAGGAAGGGGTGCTGGTGGAATCTCCTGATTCACCATGTAACACACCCTTATTTCCTGTTAGGAAAGCGAATGGAGAGTGGTGTATGGTCCAAGATTTACAAGCTGTAAATGACGCAGTAATACCAAGGGCACCTACAGTGCCAGACCCACACACCCTGTTGAATGATTTAAAACCTCAGCAGAAATATTTTTCTGTGGTAGATATCAGCAATGCGTTCTTTTCAATACCAATACACCCTGACAGCCAATATTGATTTGCATTCACATTTCAGGGGAAAAGGTATACATATACGTGACTACCACAGGGATATGGCAAAAGTCTGACAATATTCTCACAAGAAATGGCAAGCAACTTGGTGGGATTTACCCCACCAAGGAGCAGTCAGATTTTACTTTATGTTGATGATATCCTGCTGGCGGCCCCCTCCCAGCAAGATTGCAAAGAAGATACCATAGCCCTATTTCAATTTTTAGCCACTGAAGGACATAAAGTAAACAAAAATAAACTGCAGCTTTGGAAAAAAAACAAGTTAAATACTTAGAATATCTAATATCCAAAAAGGGTAGGACATTAGATGAGGACAAAAAAGTAGCGATTTTGCAAGCACCAAAACCCACTACCAAGAAGGAAATGATGTCCTTCCTGGGTACGACTAATTTTTGCCGGAGCTGGATTCCAAACAATGCCTTGGAATCTGCACCGCTGACTAACCTGATATATAAAAAGCCCATGGCAGCACAGGATTTGTTACAATGAACACCAGAAGCAGAATCTGCTTTCTGCAAACTGAAACAGTTGATAGCGTCCTCATTAGTTTTAAGATTAGCAAACTATCATAAATGTTTTTTCCAAACTGTAGATTGTAAGCAAGGTTATATGACATCAGTGTTAACACAGCAGCATGGGGACAAGCAATGCCCTATTGCTTATTATTCATCCCAACTAGACCCAGTGGCACGGTCTTTACCCCACTGTGTACAAGCAGTAGTTGCAGCTGCAATGGCAATACAGGCTTCAGCCTCAGCAGTTTTGTTCCACCCTCTCACATTGAGAGTGCCTCATGCAGTCGCGATTATTTTACTGCAAGAGAAGGTAGCATATCTTACCCCTGCTAGGCATCTTTCCGGTATGACTATATTGTTGAGCCAACCTCATATGACAATTGAACGATGCACGACTTTGAACCTTTCTACCTTGCTCCCAACCCCTGCAGATGGCACACCACACAGCTGCCTGCAGGTGATTGAGCAAAAGACACTGCCTAGAAAAGATCTCACGGATGTCCCCTTGGATGATGCCAAGGTGACATACTACGTGGATGGCTCGTGCAAAAGGGGTCCTGCAGGACAGAACCTAATAGGATATGCAGTAGTTTCTGATACTGAGATTATAGAAGTGAAACCTTTACCACACAATTTATCTGCACAGGCAGCAGAATTGATTGCCTTGACACGGGCATGTACCTTAGCAAAGGGTAAATGTGTGAACATGTTTACTGACAGCCAGTATGCTTTTTCTACTGTACATGTTTTTGTGCAACAGTGGAAAGATCGAGTAATGATAACATCTACTGGCAAACCAATCAATCATGCACAGTTTATTTTAGATCTTTTAGAATCTATTCAGTTACCTCAGAAAGTAGCTATTTGTAAATGCACAGCTCATACCAAGTAACAGGATAGGATTTCAAAAGGTAATGTGAGAGCTGATACAGCTGCAAAACAGGCAGCTTCAGAAGTATTTCTTTTGAATGAGGAATTACAACCCTCTGAGATTTTAGACTTAGAAATGTTAAAGACAATGCAGACACTTACTATACAGGCTGAAAAACAAAGATGGGTTAGATGAGGAGCAATTCTTCGAAAAGGGGCTGTACATCTCTAAAGAAGGGAAACCGATATTACCATCTAATGTGTTTAGATATGCAGCTTTGTTGAGCTATGGGCAATGCCATGTCTCAACAGGGGGGATGGTACAGCTGGTGAATCGAGTGTTCACGACATATGGATTCTTAAACTACTCTAAAAAAATTTTTTAATGTGCCACGTTTGTAACAAACATCATGCACAAGGGGCGTTAAAGCCCAAGCAAGAGAGTTTCCCTACACCACCGTATCCATTTCATACTATCTGTCTGGATTCCATAGAAATGAACAAATGTGAAAATAAGAAGTATTGTCTTGTCATTATAGATATGTTTTCCAGATGGGTGGAAGCCTTTCCGACTAAAAATCCAGATGCGGCTACCATAGCAAAAATCCTCATTAAAGAAATCATCCCTAGATTCGGCATTCTGGAAAGGATCTACAGTGACAATGGTACACACTTTGTAAACCAAACCATAGAGCAGTTAAGTAAACATTTTGGTATTTCTTTAAAAAATCATTGTGCATTTCATCCGCAATCTGCAGGGTTAGTTGAGAGGCATAATGGGATTTTAAAGAGTAAGCTAAGAAAGTTAATAGCAGAAACAAAGAGAAATTGGGTGTACTGTCTGCCCCTGGCACTGTTGAGCATGAGAACTGTTCTGAATGCAAAAGGATTGACTCCTTTTGAAAAACTATTTGGAAGGGCTTATTATATACCTCAGTGGAAACCTCTCATGCCCGCAGACCAGGAAGCCAACTGTACACTAACAGAGTAAATGATAAATTTGTTGAATTCTAAACAACTGTTGCAGTCAAATTCTGTTTCAGATAAAGAACAAACCAGACCATCAGAAGTGGCAGTGGCTCTAGGAACCTGAATCTGGGTGAAGACAATAAAAAAAGAAGAATTGGACGTCACCAAAGTGGGAAGGTCCATATCAAGTGCTTCTGTTGCCACCCACTGCAGTCAAGATCACAGATCATGCCTCATGGATCCACCTGATGCACTGCAAACTAGTTAAGAACTTTGAACTGGACAAAAATCTTGTCACATGTCAAGAGCAAAAATGATAGAATCCAGCAAAAACATGAATGCAGAACAACCATTTCCTCAGAAGTATTGCATAATCATCCTGTTAACTGTACTAGTGACAATAATCTTTTTGTTGTGGCCATTCCTTTTTCCAGCCACACAAACTGAACTGAATAAACGTGAAGCATTACTCATAGACTGGCACCCAAACTTCAACACTTACCAGGCAATTAAATATGTGTATGCTGAGGCTTTCAGTGTTTCGAATTGCTGGATTTGCACAGCTTTGCCGACAGCATACGGATGGTTATTGATGACTACAGTCCCCCTAGGGGTCAACGAGACCTGGGAAAACTTGATTTATGATACCTCAACCATTACATCACAAGATAAAATAGCATTGCACTTGTCTATTCCACAAAAGGGAACTGTGTGTTTTTATAAAAATGATACTGTTCAGGTGGGTTGGAGCAATTGCAATGTGACTGTTCCTTATAAATGTTACACTAAAGCTAACAATGCAGGTTATTATTGTAATACAAACTATGATTCATTTCTTGAATTGATGCACAAAACAATTGATAAAGTAAAACATAATTCTGTTCTCTATAAACAACTGTCTATAATTGAAAGAAAAATGTTTCATGCAGGGTGTGTGGATATTCATAGCAAAGTTACTACTAAAGTAGAGGACTGTTATTTTGTATGTGGCAGAAAGGCATACAAGTGGTTACCTGAGAATTGGTCCAGCAGTTGTTTTTTGGGCTACCTGGTTCTGGCCATATGACACACTGCAGTTTTACCTCGAGGAAAAATTCGGAATGTCAGAGAAGTCATCAAGAAACCTATAAATCCAGTGGGGCAAATCGATGCGCGTTGGAAGAAACATCATTCTATAGGCAGTGGACTGACACACATGGACATGAGTGATAGTGTTATATCATGGGCAGGCATATTACCAGCATATGGAGCAGTGAAATTGATCTGGGAGCTGAGAAAACTGTCTAAACTTCCCAAAATAATGAGTAATGCAACTTTTTCTGCTCTCGAATTGGTGACTGCTGAACTGAATGCCATGAGAACTGTAGTGCTTCAAAACTGAATGGCTCTCGACTTCACCCTGGCGGCGAGAGGCGGTACTTGCACTTTAATCCAGGAGGAGTGCTGTTCGTATATTCCTGACCATAAACACGAGATAGACAATCACCTTGATGTAATTCAGCAAGTGTCGGCCATGACCAAACCAGGACCAAACCCACTGACTGACTTTTTCCAGAAATGGTTTGGGGGGGTGGGGTACTAACCTAATGAACATCCTGATTGCCATTTGTGTAGGAATGATCCTACTGGGAGTATGTGTTTGCTGTGGCATCCCCTGCATGAAAAGACTGATTAAAGACTTTATAGACATGTCAGTTTCTGAAACCTTATATCAAAGTACTGAGTTTGAAGAACTGTTAAAAGATTGAAAATGCTTTCATAAGTTTAAATTGAATGACTCTCTTAACTGCAAATCCTAAGTGGGAAGAGGTTAGGAGAAGAAAAAACTGTTTATGCTTATTTTGAAAGTATAATAAAAGTATTAAAAGGGGGGAAATGTCAGAAAAATATGTATTAGTGTATGTATTAGTAATATGCTTAGTGCATTTAAGGCTTGAAAAGGGTTAACGCATTTATTCCATTTCACACTGCATAAAATCTGTACAAATTGCAGAAGCTTTCTAACCTTGTATTGTCATGAAATATGCCCAGCTATAATATTTGCTTATGCTTTGGAAATTTACAGGGAAGCAGATAATTTCTGCTTGTGTCAGGAAAATAATGAATAGACGTATCACTTCTATTAATGTTATGAGACTTAGACAAGGAGTTCCGCTTGTGCTGTGAGAAAATACACAGCTGCAGAAGCTATAGATAATCAGAACAAAGACTGCTTAAAAATATGAACTGCAATCAGCATTTGCTTTTGCCTAAGCTAGAAAAGTACCTTGAAATGTAAGACATGTATTAGAACTACACAATAGAAGCTTGTAACCGGCTAGAGCCCACAAAGGCCAGGTTGTTTTTCTCAAAATGTTTTTCATAAATCCAGTCATGTTAGCAGAAAATCTGAGTAACATCTGCTGTAGAACAATACTGAAAGTTGTGTTTGATTACATCAACCATAGAAGGCAATGTCTTGTAGAACAGTATGAGAATAGCATACTTCCTGTTAGTAGTTAGGCAAAATCCTGTATTTGCATGTTTTTGTCTCCTTGCAGCAAGTTATTACATGTGCCTTATCTGAACCTTACGTGTATTGGTCTTTGAAGTTTTTTCCTTTGACAGCAACAATCAACCAAATGGCAAAATTATTTTTCTACTTTCATGGACACAACTACAGGTGTTCCACAAGGATCCATATTAGGGCCCCTTTTGTTCAGCATCTTTATTAATAATGTCCGACCCTCTCTTACCCAAAGTACTCTCATCCAATATGCAGATGA
The DNA here is from genome assembly GCF_019279795.1 of Protopterus annectens. Lineage (NCBI taxonomy): Eukaryota > Metazoa > Chordata > Ceratodontiformes > Protopteridae > Protopterus > Protopterus annectens. The sequence continues at coordinate 1,732,542,613 of NC_056728.1, forward strand.
TTCCACAATCATCTGTGCTGCCAACCTCCTACTCACACAAGATACCCTCACTACAACAGAATTATGGATGTCCAATAACCATCTCACCCTAAAACTAAACTTGTTCTTTTTCAACCCAAAACATCCACTACATTAAACAAAGAAAATTTCACCATCCAATCCCAAAACAGAACTATAATTGAAGTAATACCTTATACTAAACTATTAGGCATCATCATAGATAAAATTTTGACATCTGACATGCACATTCAAACCAATATTAAAAAAAAACACACCAAAAACTGGGCTCTCATTACAGACATAATTACTTCCTCAACTACTCTGCTAAACTGTCTCTTGTCTCTTCCTTTCTTCTACCTTCCCTTCTTTATGGTGAACCTCTACTGACCAATATTCAGGCCCCTCTAAAACACAAACTAGCCTCTTGCTACAATAAAATCACAACATTTGTAACAAAATGCTAACTATTCTTCTCACCACTGATATATATAGATCCACAAATGGTTTTCAGAAGGTACGACCTTCTGGCTCTCCACATATTGTACTTTGTACTATGCTATACATGTATGTGGTCTGACAGGGTACTACTATATATTGATCAGATTGTACTGCCTTTTAGTTCTCCACTGTATGGTGCTGTATTGAATTTGGACTATGCTTCACATTTGTATGTTTATGTTTATATTTATTATTTGTCACATAATATATATATATATATATATATATATATATATATATATATATATAGATAGATAGATATGTACTGTATAATACTTATACTTTGTGGAGCTTTTCTCCCTAGGCTTCCACAGAAAATGGGTTCTCCTTGGCCCAGTCGACTGTCCCTATAAACAAATGTAAACAAATAAATAAATAACTGTAAATGCAAGCAATGTTCTATAGCATGCAATATAAGTAAATAATTATGTTTAAAGTCTGCACAGTCAGAAGGTAAGTTAAGGTATCCAGCCAGCAAAAGGAAATGCTATGTATGCCTCTGGGAAAATGCATGAATGCTTTGCAGATGAAAATACATTGTAACCGGTAGTACTGAATTTCTGCAAATGATGAATTCAAAAGCACCAAATACCTTTGCTGGGAGTGGATGGCTGAGATGTTGATATACTTATTGGTGAAAAGTTTGTTGCTATGGCAACTTTAGCAGATAGTCAGTTGCAGGAAGGCCAGAGTCCTACATGTGTTATTTTTACTGTAAACAACGTCTAAGCATGTAGTTTAATCTGAAATGAATTATTGCTATCAATGTTCACTTTTTAAATGTGTATTTTGCATTGCTGTTGTTAATATTATATTTTAATTATTAGGCATGCCTGAAAAATATTTCTAAAGCACTGCATTTTGTGTTAATGAAAAGCAAATGAACAATATTTAGTTCAGTAACTTTCCTCCCATTCACCTATGAGTTCTGTTGTGTGCCTCTGAAAGTAACATTTACAGAAGTTGAAAAGTATCCTGGAAATTCCCACAACACTGATACTATTTTACATCTTATGGAAAGATGCTGTAATGGCCAAGTACAACACATAAGTAGTAATTTTGACTAATAGTTATACCAGAAAAACTGAGCTATGACCATGGTAATTCTGTGCAGGTAACAGCATCATTAACAGTAATATTAAGTGGGTGTTACTGAAGTGCAATTTATACAATAACTGTTCATTGCAATTCAAAAACAACCAAGGTGACTGGACAGCACAACACAACCAATATGCTCATTCTAAATTGAGTATATGCCAATAGAAAAAAGCCTGGCCACTTGGATACCATTGAGTGGCCAGAGTTTCTATTGACATGCTGGGGGACAGCCAGATACATGAGATATCAGATATGTTCTGCAAAACTAAAGACACAAAGACATACCTGATTTTCTTTGCATTTCTCCACTGTCCCTGATAAAATACTACTTTGTAAACATTAAAAAAATAGCAGCAGCAGAGAGTCTTTTTTCTCTTTTTCTTCTCCTGCACTTCACTGATGTACTGTGCAAACATGGGAGTGCATGTCTCATATACATGCACATCGGCAAACAAGACTGAAGTGCAGTTATACAAAGACATTATTTAAACAAGGTACTGATTTCTTTTTTAAATAATGTCATTGCATGAAAGCAATAATCCACTCTTGTTTATGGGTATATCAGGATTTACCCATGCATGGCTTTGGTTAATCACTCAGGTTTCGCCATCATGATCAAACCACACCAACTACGGGTAAATGCAGATATACCCATGCATAGTTGTGTATTATTGCTTAATTATACAATGACCCCCCCCCATTAATATTCCAAATTGTGAACCCTGATTGGTCAACGTGCATGTTGTAAATCAGACTTATACTAATGGAAAAAGGTCTGGTCGTCTGGACTTTTTCCATTAGTATAAGTCTTTTAATTTTTTTTGTTTACAGCAACAGAGAACGCAAGATCTCCGTTGCTTTTTAGAAACTGTCTCGCTATGATAAAGGAGTTTAACATAGCGAGACAGCTTTAAAAAAAGTAATGGAGATCTTCTTTTTAACGTTGCTTTTTTTAAAGCTGTCTCGCTATGTTAAATGGGTTTAACATATCGAGACAGCTTTAAAAAAAGCAACGGAGATTCTCTGTTGCTTTTTTTAAAGCTGTCTCGCTATGCTAAACTCCTTTAACATAGCGAGACACTTTGTAAAAAGCAACAGAGATCTTGCTTTCTCCATTGCTTCCGCCGACAGCTCTGATGTACTGCGTAAGCATACGCATGCGCAGTACATCAAAACTGCCACAGAATACCAGACAGCTGCAGAAGGACAGTACGGAGGCATTATACAATGCCATTATTTAAGAAAAGCAAGTATTTTTTTCTTAAATAATGTCATTGTATAATAGCAATAACCCACTTCTGGGTGTGGGTAATGCTGGATTTACCCATGGTTGTCTTTGGCCACTTGGGCTTCACCCTCATGACCAAACCACATCAACTGTGGGTAAATCCAACATTACCCACACCCATGCATGGGTTATTGCTTAATTATATCATAGTACAGCCAAACTAGTTTATGTTACTATAAAAATGAAATGCAATGGCCGAACTAGTTGTTCAATGTATATGATCTAGCAGCCCTTCTAAAATTTCCAAGGGTTATGTATTTTAATAGACTGTTTAGGATTTGATTTTGTTTAATCTCAGAAAACTACTAAATCCTATTCTGAAACTCTATTTGGATTCTCTAAAAGAAGGCAGTTAGGCATTGAGACACTTTTATAGCATGAGACAGAGCCTTTCACTCAAGATCTAGTGCTTGGAGCACTCTAAGTCAATATCAGGAGGTTCCCCTGCATCTATCAGATCATGCCATTGCAGCAACTCAGCATCAGTCTCTGGGACCATCATTAACACTATCTTCGGTGGACATTGTGTATGACATCTACCAAACAGAACTAAACATTTCAATATCAGTAATACTTAAGTTACTTACTATAAAGTCCCTTTGCAGACATGGGGTACACGGTTCCACATCAAATGTGCTTCAATGGAGAAATGTCGCAATTAAGTTTTCCACCCAAAAGAAATGATAAAGACAACAACAATAATAATAAATAAAAAAAAATAATAATAATAATAATAATAATAATAATAAAACAGCAACAGCAATGGCACATTTAATTATGTAAAGCAAAATATATATTCTTTTAATAAATAAATACAACTTCAGTAACATATCAATGAATTAGGGTATAGAGCTAAACTATTTACATAGTACCTATTTTTATACAGTTCCTGAAAACTTTGCCAGTATAGCTAGCACTTGTGCCAGTGATCACTGACCACTGTACCATATATGCAAAAAATTTGTGTTGTTGATATGAAGAATTTCTGATGTGTTGTGTAAGTTGACCTGCACCTCTCAGCGTAGCCTACAAGTTACACTGCATGTATGAAGTATTAGCTCTGTAGCTTTGCACTGTCATAAAGTGAATGCTTTGGCATATATCTGTGGAATAGATGCCATCACTTCACCTGCACAGCCATGTTCCCTGCAGTAGGCTGCTGGAGGCTTGCCATGCTGCTGTCGCTGGCTGGCCACCATTGCTATCATCAATGATGAGACAAAGTAGAGATGGAAAGAGATGAAAGTTTTTTGTGACAGAGTTGCAGTTGCATGGCGTACAAAACAGATGCAGAAACATAAATGCAATTCAGCAATTCAGCAAACATTCTGCAGGCAGTAACAACATCTCATCCCCCCCCCCCCATGGTAACAAAAAATGGACTTTGAAGTAAAAAAAGAAAAATAATTCATTACCTGTCTTTGGAAGGTGAGGTGTTAAAGGTGTTACCAGCTCCCCTTGGGATAATTGACTGAAGTCCTTAAGCCAAAGTTTGAGTGTGCTGCCTGTGTCTCCAGGAAAGCAAAACAGAAAGGGGAAACATAACAAAACAGGGAGTGATTCAACACTACCTATACCATTGTATAGACAAAGAAATAACAATTGGTCAACAACATTAGAATGGTTTGCACTCCATTCTTCTCTGGACAAGGTTACAACTATTTGTTTTTGTCTCTTTTGAAGATCATCCATATGTTACTCAATTGTGTACCAAACAACTATGTATAAAATATGGCATAATTCATTCAATAATGGCTCTCCACATTAGAGATGAAAGGCTCACTGGTAGTCCACAAAGGAAGGGTATGTAGAATTTTTTGGTCTGTATCATACAGCTAAAGGGTGGCCTTGTCCAACCATATTAAGTTTTTTGTCTTTTCTGCAGAAACAAGAAGGCAGTCTCAAAGCAATGTAAGCAGCTGCAACAGTGCACTATAAGCATACCTCTCAATCTCTTAGCACGAAAAATCTGGACAAAGCTTAAAATAATGGGGGGACAAAGGCCCAAAATAGGAACAGATTTTAAATATTGCTCTTATAAACTTAAAAAGTTGCTAGAATAACAAGATTTGTGTTAGCATCAGTTTTCTGAAGGATATGAAACCTGGAAGTGAAGTGTATGTCATTATTTAGTGATTTCAATCCACAGTGATTTTCTAGCAAACCACAACTTTTATGAAGTACAGAACAAAAAATAAGAACCAAAAATCTGGAAATTCTACGAAAATCTGGACAATTGAGTGGTATGAATTCAAGAAAGCTGAAATCACAATGGATATGCTTTCTCTAGATGATTTTTAGATTTTTTTCTAGATGCCTGCTGAGCATCAAATATACCCTCAGTCTGACATTACCCATTTGCTCCTTTGCTGTGGGATTCCACCAGGAACCAAGGTGAGAGCTGTGTTGGAAGGCACCCATCCTTCAGGCAGGCATAAGAATGATTTGTGTATTCAGTGGCATGTGAAAAATGACAATATTTTGGAAAGCATAATCCGCACACACATTTGAAGCAAATCTCTCCATTGTCTCACAATGCCCTGGCCTCCCAAGTGTGTATTTCTGCTGAATAATGGCAGTGGGTGTGGCGGTCTTCAGGGATGCACACACTCTTCTTCCAGGGATTTATTCAGGTCTTTATACCTCTACTTCACTGGCACTAAAATCATAATAAATAACAACTGTTTGCAGCTTGTAACAGAACAAAGAAAGCCCTTTAAATTCCACTTTTTTACATTGAAGAAAAGGCAAATTCAGAGTAGCAATGAATGCAGAAATTAATTCATGAATATTCTGACCTCAGGACTGTAGAGGACAACTACTCCATTGTCCTTTGGAAACTTTTTCACCTAATTGACAGCAGAAACTGCAGAAATGATCCACAGAAAACCTGGTGACCAAAGAACAAAGAGTTAAAAATAAGGCAGCACAACACAATGACCTGAACTATGCATGTTTCTGCAAGAATCATTTATGGTTAATAATGGCCTCCCTGGTACCGTGTTATTTGTGACATTCACATTTTTCATGCTATTAAACATTCTAGAGTTTGTCAGCTTTTCAGAAATGTTTTCCTTTTTATTGTAGACTTTGTGGACAGAGAACACTTGGGAGGAGATTTTTTACTTACTTATCCTTTGTTGACTGGGTTAGTTCCACTATACTGGTCTTTTTTTTCAGGAGGTGACCCAAGGTGGTATTTATACTACTGGGGAAATTTGGCCAGGGCATCAATAAAATTCCACAACTCTTTCTGATAGGTGCCATAGGATCTTTTACATCCAACTGAGTTACCACCAACTGAAACGGATATGACCTCAGTTCAACATTTTGTTTGAAACAGGAATGCAAAATGCTTCTTACACTGTGAGACAGCAATCAAATCAGCAAGAGTAAGAATCAAACCCATGGTCTTCTGGCACCCAGTGGGGAGTATGCTACCTGTCACACCACTGATACATCAGCAGCTTTGATATATTATTTGACATTAAGGAATGTTAACTGTTTTCCAAGACTGAGTGATGTCAGCAATCAATGTCGTTTAAAGAAGAAAGTAGCCAGAGAATATATTTTTTAATTAATCATTGCAGGTGGGGTTGTACTTTGATTAGATATTTCTAAGCACGTGATTCTCTTTTCTTGTTGTAAAACATGGTGACTGTTTTCCATTTCTGATGAAGTCTTGAAATAAAAACACAAACGCAATAAAGCCAGTATTGGGTCTTTGATTTCTGTCTATTTGTTCTCCTTTAAGCTAATAATTTGCTGGCAGATCAAGGATGATGCATGATAAAGTCAGTGGCCGGGATTCACTAATCCTCCGTGTAAGACAAAATAAGTCTTACTCGGAAACTGCAGCCTAAGAGGATGATGTCAGTGCACCATGCATATTCATGAGGGTGCGCTGACTCAACTCTAAGGCTAACACGGAGCATGCACAAGTGCAGAAGACGTGTTAGACTGCCAAGCAGTCCAAAAATCCATGCCCCTGCAAGTCCCTCAATCTGCAAATGTCAACTGAAATGAGCGAATCAGCTCAAATGTGCACATATCCAACACTACACTCCCCCACATTCTAAATCCCTGCACAATTCTAAAATGTAAAACTTTCTTTCTTTTTTTTATTATTCCCGATATAGCTAACCATATTTGCGGGTGTTTGCACGGGTTTGCCCATTGCTTACCTACAGTTAGCAGTTTAGAGATCGAAGAGGATAAAAAGAAACTTATATGCAAGTTAAGCCAAATAGCAATAGTGTAGTGGTAGAGCCTTCGCACAAAGAGGAAGCATTCCTGGTTCGAGTCCCACCATTCCCCTTTCTATTTTCTGTAGGAAACCGGTACAGAAAAATAATTCCTGACATTTATCTTTAAAATTTTAGTAAAAAGCATTGAAATGGCCTATGTAGTAGTGAATGATATTTTATATATATCTAAGAAGGTGAATTGGTTATGCATACTGATGAATGAAGAAGTAACATATCTTAAGCAATGTGAAGCACTGCTAAGCAAAATTTACCAGTATTAAGCACATTTAAGTATAAATGCTCATAGCGTAGCACTGCTTTAACTAGTGCAATGGCTTTGCGCGGAGCTGTGCATCGTGCCAACTAGCACAAACAAAACATGTTTGCGCATAGCTGCACACCGCACTAACTAGCGCAACGTCGGGCAACATTGGGCAACGTCAGGCAATGTCGAGCAACGTTGGGCAACGTCGAGCAATGTAGAGCAATGTTGGGCAAAGTTGAGCAAAGTTGGCTAAACACAGCCACACCCCCTAGCCAGTCTGGCCAGTAGTAAAATAAAAAGCAATGACAGGTCTCGAACCCGGGATATTATACACCATAATCACAGTATTGAACCACTAAGCCATGACAGCTTTTGATATTCATGCACTGTCAACACACATATACATATTAATGAAAGTTACCCAGTGCTAAGCAGGTGTGCTTTTAGCTGAGAATTTTCAAAACCGGCCAATCACAAATAAGTGCGGGAAATGAGGCATATTTAAGCTCCATAGGTGGGAATACTTGCCATAACTGGTTGTAGCTCCCATCTGCAGGCAGAATGGCTGGTGTTGGAGAGGGCTCTCGCTTCTGAGCGCAACGGTGGGACATTGAGGAGTCAAAAGTGATGGTTTGGCTCCTTGTCCATAATCATGATGCCAGACTCCTGCAGGGCCAGTTTCAGGGCAATGAATGCAAAGCAAAAGCCTGGAACCATCTCACACAGGATCTCACCAGTGCCACAGGCATCGCTTGGACTGGTGAGCAGGTCAGACACCACTACTCAGACCTGAAGAGACACAAGGAGGACCGACTGAACCAGTGAACACAGGAGGCCCGTGCAGACCTCTCAACCAATCAGGGACAAATTTGAACAGAATCAGGGAAAAGTCAAGAAAAAATCAGGGACAACCAGGGACACTTTTAAAATATTAGTGCTATTAAGTTGAAACATTGAGAGAATCAGAGCATATGAATTAATGCACCTTTTCTGAAGTAAAAGAAGTGTATAACTCTTAATTATTGTCATTATTCATTAAGTGTAATTCACCACCTTTCTGCCCAAAGTCAATAGTTTTAGGAGGGATTCAGAGGGACAGAGCAAAAATTTGAGTCAAAATCAGGGACGTCCCTGAAAATTAGGGACAGTTGAGAGGTATGGGCCTGTGGGATGGAAAATGCCCCACTACTGAGTAGGTAGCCATGGAATTAATTATGTAAGAACTGCTATCGTAGTCTATATTATGGATAGGTATGTCTCAATATCACTTCATTTACTTCACAGCTGCAGGTGTCCATGCTGCGAATCAGCAAGCCTATACAGATAGGCTGCTAAGGCTGCACCACCAGGCAGGTTAGTAATTATTCTGCATGTATTGTTATATAAAATAAGTGAGAGAGCCTGAAAAAAAGTGTTGTAGCCCAATAATAAAGGTATAATAAGTCTTGAATTACATCTCTGCCTGTACTGTTATATAAAACAAGTGAGATAGCCTGAAAAAGAGTGTTGTAACCCATTAATAAAGGTATAATACATCTTGAATACATCTTCTGCATGCACCGATATATCAAATAAATGAGAGAGCCTCTAGAAAAGTGTGTAATGTTATTAATAAAGGTATAATTCCTGGAGTGTGTCTGTGTCACTTTCTTCAAAATGTTGTTGTACTCTTGCATTATAGAAATAGTACTGTTGTATTAAGTGCTGTCAAACCACACTTGGGTAGGCCCATAGAAAGTGGATGAAGGAAGTGACAGTAGCTGTTAAGCATATATACAGTCCTCAACTGTTGGTTCATGGCTGGCATGTATAGGTAAAATGGCACATGAGTAGCTTGTTATTGTGTTCCCCAGAAATGTCAGTGTGCTGCTAGAAATGTAGGGGGCTGTTAAAATATAATTGATAATGTCACCTGAACACATCCAGATATGTAGATATGTAAATATAAATAAAATATATGAATACGTAACAGTAACATCGGCATCCTGGACAGTTTGTATGTTAGATACAGGTCAGGTTTATAAGGAACTAGCAAAACCCATTTCACAATTTAACGGACATTGCCTAGTGTAATAAGACATGTAGGGGATATATACCCGCAGTCAATAGGAATGTAGTGTAAACTATAAGTACATATAAGTTGTTAATGGAGGTATCTTTTTACACCCTACTGTATGTGCATAAACAATGCAATTCCACACCTCAATGGGTATGTCTAATCTCAAAACATTTGTTGGGACATATGTCCTATTGGTTTATAAATATCTGCATTTACTTTGATGCATGTGCCCTGTTCAAATACCACAATCTTGGTGGCCTGTTGTCACCAATCAAGCCTGCATGCTGTTGGAATGTCCACTGTTGTTCTATATATGCATGTGTTATGCTTGCTGTTCAACTGTTGGAACTCTGGTATGTTGGCTTAACGGGAATATGACTGCATGCTGTTACAACTAATTTGGAATGCTGTTGGCTGTTACCAACCCATATTGTCATTAAATCCTCCTAAACATAGAACGTATGGGAAGGCCGGTCCCAGCAGATCCACCTGTGCCAACTGAGCTGGTGATGGCACCTGGCACCAGTAGGTCTGATGCCCAGACCAGGACCTCCTCCTCCATTGGCCCTAAGCCACCTTCGGGTGGAAGTGCTGCAGGGGATGGGGCTCATCCCCTCCCTGCAAGCGTGGCCGGAGGATGGCCACCTATCACCCTCTGAATGGTCCAGGCTGTGGTGCGTAGGGAGATCGAGCATTCAGTCGCTGATCCTCTATGTCAGCTTGAGGCACGTGTGGCGTGGCTCATGGATGAGCCTGCCCCTCCTCCACAGCCCCCAGCACAGGCACTCTCTGGGCTTTGAAGGTGCAGTGGTGACTGCCCATGGGTGGGGATCTCAGTTCCACTGTTGCATTCTGTGGGCTCATGGGCTTGCAATTTCCAAACATCCTTCCCCATCAATGTTGTTCACCCATCACATGTGTCATATTCCACCCCTATATGCATCCTTTTTGTCTTGTCTGTTTACCTCCCCAACCTACCTCCCCAAATATACCTACTTCCCCTACCCCACATTCCACCTCACCTGAAAAAAAAAAAAAAGGGCAATCTGCTCCCAAAAAAAAAATACGCCCCATACATAGCTGCCCATATTGCACACATGTCTGATGGACACATAAACTGATATTTAATTGGCAGTGCAACATACTTTGTTGTCCTCACCCCTCTCTCAGCGGTGGAAGGTTTCAAATTTCCATTCAAATTACTAGCATATGCACAGCTGTTGCTGTTAAAGAAATGGGCAGCTATAGACCTTCCCTACACCCATCCTGCACATCCCGAGCTGTTTTCCCTACTGCCTTTTCCTCTTTGTTTCCCTTTTTCACCACTTTTCTATCTCCCCATTTTTTTTTCTTTCAAAGAAATGAGCGCGAGGGTTAGCGGGAGTAAGCACTTTTAAGCAGTAGTTAGCAGGTTTGCACGAGTGTGCTCTTGTGTGCGCTTAGCTAAGTATGGCTAAGCTTCATGCAAACCCACGCAAACCCGCTTAAAACTGTTTAAAAGTGCCTTAGTCACCCTGCATGTGAGGGCCTTTTTTCTGCCCGGCAGCAAAATAAAACACCTCTGTTAGTCTCGAACCCTGGACCTTGGACACACTAGACTGCATGAAGTGCCACTAAGCCACAGTCAGTATACAGCAGGTTGTTGCTGAAATATATATATATATCATGCATCACAATGAGTGAATGTAAAGGAAAGATAGGAATGCCATAACACAAAACCTGTTCTGTGGAACTTTACCAGCAGTTGTTGTGGAATTGCATTACATGACTGTGATAACAGAACCAGACATTCTAGCAGTAAATAATGTTACAGCAGCACTTTACAACTCCCACACAGCATCATAGCAGGACAATCCCCACCCAAACGTAAAAAATACCTGTGTGTTCAGGGTCCAGCAAGGATGTAGGTAGGCATACTCAGTACGGGAATTGTCCAGTTTCCATGAACATCCTGTGCTAATGTCAACAATAAAAAAGCACCAACTGTGCAGAAATGAGTACATTAATATTCACAGTATAGCAGTTCACAAACAGTTCATGTTCCACATTAATACATCTCAATAACTACGTATGTATGGCAGCTAAATGTATAAGTAGAAAAGAAACTACATACTCCCATGTATCTTGTGTTAGCATTTGTAGGGGGTGAGTACAATTCTACAATGACAACTGTGTTCTGGAAGTGGCAACATTCAGGTCTGAGTGCAACATTCAAATCACTGGCTACACCTCTAGCTTCAGATATAAGAAGTATACCAACCTTCTTTCTTACACAATGGTGTCCACAGCAAACAAGCATGGGCCCCACTTTGGAAAACTGAAAGGGCTATGCCTACCTGACCTAGCAATTTATAGAATTGGGTTGCTATGACAGTGAGTACTGCAATTACCACACAGCAGGCTGCATGTAATTACCAAATGGTGGCCACCAATTGGTGCAGAGGCCATCACATGCACATGTGCAGATACCTATAAAAGCAGGCTGTACTTGCTGTCCACACATGCAATCATTTCATTGAAGCTACAGAGAGAGAGAGAGAGAGAGCGAGCAAGCAAGAGAGAGAGAAAGAGACACAGACAGACAGACACCGACAGCTACAACAAGAGCAACAGCAACAGAAAAAAAAAGATATTAAAAAAAATATATTAACAAAAAAAAAATTAAAAAAAAATATATAAAAAAAATATATATATACAAAACACACGGAACTGACAAATACAAACACATACAAAGGAAAGGTATGTAACAGATATGTATTTACCTGCATGTAGTAGATGTTTTTGAAGAGTACTCTACATACTTTGAATCATCCATATGTGGCGGCAGTACGTATCTATGCACAGATGCCCTCCATAACTATTGCCATGGAGAAATGAGTATGTAGCTGTGTGCAGTGAGATATGACTGTGACATATGTAGTTCAGCATTAAATGTCAAACATCTGATCCATGTTATCTGTGTTCTGTATAGTAGTGTGTACAATGTCTGTTTGGGGGAGTAGTGCATACAGTTATATAAACATGGATGTGACAGAGTAACAAATGCATGATAGTCATATTAACGTGTAGCTTAGCATTGGCAACAGCTGTACCAGGCTAGTATGCTAATCTAGCATTTGTAGCTATATATACACCCTCTAATATTACTGTGTGCTCACATGTGACACCTGTTCATGTTGCAGCAAGACCCAACAGGTCAGCCATGAGGTCAACGGACTTACAACAGTGTGGACCGTGTGTGTGTGTATGGCACACACATACGGATAGATCAGTCTGTGTCAGATATATTAGCATCTGTACATGTGCATAGAGCAAGGGACGTACTGCAACTGTTTGTGACGGGTGGACATATATATGTTGGTGAAGGTTGTGATGTGCATATTTCTATGTAGGTTGTAGTGTGTGGCAAACAAAACAGCATACAGTGCTGGTATATGACATGTGGAGGTTAAACGCTGTGGGTATGATTTGTCAAGTTTGCAGTGTTGCAGCCAGTGAGGCCTGCTAAAGCTACATGGGCTGAGAAAACCTTCAGTGCATTCCGCACAACACTATGCAATATTATTACATAACTGTATACCTCACAACCTTCGCATAATTGATATTCCCACCATGAAAGGTGGACTGTATATGTGCCTATATGTATATCTATATGTACACTAATGGATGTTAATATGTATGTGTATATATACATATATACACACACACATATATATATATATATATATATATATATATATATATATATATATATATATACATATATATATATATATATATAGAGAGAGAGAGAGAGAGAGGGTCATATTTCCTGTGACAGATGCCTGGTGACAAAGCCATGGACTCAAGCTCAATGTTGAAACTGCATTGGCATCCCTTGGCAAAACCTCTTTACCCATGAACTACCACATAGGTGGTAGTCTACATAGCACCGAATGTGTGATAAGAGATCATGGGACACAGGTGGACAGTAGTCTCCCCTTTGATAATCACAGTGCCACACTAGTCATGTATTCTGTTTATGTGGCAAACCTCCCTCACAAAAGGTGTGTCATCCAGGGAAATATAGGTCATTGTTCCCCTCTATTCATAACACATAAAACCAATTATAGAGTTCAATGCCCCATGTGGTATGCACCTCACAAGACATCTACAGCAACTGGAAAGGCCACAGACATACCTCACAAAGAGTAATACCAGCCTCAAACAGATGCCCTATGAAGACCGTCTCACAAAACCACAGCTAGACTGTGTTGCATACCGCCTACCCAGAGGTGACCTCTGCCTAACATACAAAGCTATGTCAAACCCAGAGCTGTTGGACATGCTCCACATAAACAGATCACAATCCCTACCAGCTACATGCTCTAGGGACCTAAACTTGTCACCTCAATAGACAGAACATACTGGAGGGATAGATTCCTATCTCAGAGGCATCTCATACTCTGGAACAAACCACATATCAATAGCAAACCAAGCTCCTCATTAGCAGTCATCATGAATAATCCTGATGATTGGATGGGAGATAGGAAATACACACAGGGAATCACCTCTGTGGCTCTGCTGGACAGGGGCACGTGAAATCAGATTACATGTGTGTCAAAGGCCAGGGTAGCATATGGCTAGGCTTCTACAGGCGCTAGGGCCAATAGCCTTTTACCTACCTATGAACCGATACACACCCACATGTACTTGTTGCAATAATTGCTATGTGAGGTTGACTGAGTGTGATGGTGAAAGTGTTGGTGCATGTGTCGAGGTTCTGTCAATGTGTGATAGCTTAGTGGGAAACTGTTTCTGTCATGCTATTTTCTGTCCTAGCTCTGATCCCAGCAAAAGATGTGTATGCTATTGCTACGCAGAAAAAGCAGTATGGCATATTGTCTGATGTAGTCCCTTGGTGTGGACTGGGATGTGCCATTGTAGGCTAAAGCAGTACATGTATGCTTATTGCTGGTGAATCCAAATCCCGTATGAACTGTAGTACTACCTGAAGCTGTATACCTAAACAGCACAGTATGGTGTATGTCCACATTGCTTGGAAACACTATTATGTGTGTTTCCTGTAGTCCTCAAGGATTACATACCTCAGGCATAATGTTTTGTAAGTACTGACACACAGTACTGTATGGTACACAGGTAAAGCTCATCTGGGTTGCCATACAGTGTGTCTTGTATGTATGTGTGATGTGTGTGTGTGTGGGTATGCCTGTAACATGCCCTTGGTCATATGTGTGTTACAGGATATAAGTGCGTATCTAGCAACATGTATGGTCTAGTACAGCAGTATGCCACCTATACTAACGAATGTGCACATATGTTAGGCAGGGGTTTGCCACCAACAACTAGTGTGGTAAACCCATAATACTGTAACTGGACTTTGCAATCATTGCAATGGATGACATATTTCATTATGCATTAGCTTGATATATACCTCCTGTGGCTAGGTGGTGCATTGTGTCACATACAGTGTGACATGTGCTGTTGTATAGTCTTACATACTGGTTTCTCTTTGTTGCTGTGCAGAACATGGTTTGATATATAGCGTGCACCAGGCACTGTCAGGCAGTTGGGGTATGAGCACTGATATGTAGTATTGAAAGTGTGTATCCTCTGACAACCAATAGGTTGATATATATGGCAGTTCAGTGATATCTGTACTTTAGAATATTAGGTGTGCCACATGACTTGCTCACACATATTGTTTCATTGTCTTCCAGGGTCATGGCTCACCATCACAATCCGACATTCAGCCCAGCTGAGGATGAGCAGATCACAACCAGCTTGGTTCAGCATTACGTCCTGCTGTTCTCAAGAACCAGCAAGGACCAGCATGAGCGGACTGCACTGTGGCAAAATGTTGTCCATCAGGTAAATGACATAGGCATGCATAACCGGACATATGAGCAGGTACGCCATCACTGCAGTGATTTACTTAGACATGTCTGGCAGCGTGCGTCTAATGTCTGTAGACAACAGCTTGCCAAAGGTGGTGGTGTAGCCATCCATCCCCCTCTCACCAGAGTGGAGGGTAAAGTATCACAAGCCAAACAGTCATATCATGTGTGTCAGCATCAGCAACCGCTATTGAGTATGTTCTGGATTGCTGGTGGTGTGTGTGTGTGTGTGTGTGTGTGTGTGTGTGTGTGTGTGTGTGTGTGTGTGTGTGTGTGTGTGTGTGTGTGTGTGTGTGTGTGTGTGTCTAAGTGAGGTGTGTATTTGTGTGCATGTGTGCAAGTGTTCATATGTGCATGTGTGCATGTGTGCATGTGTTCTGACATCATGTACAGGTCGTAAAGTGTGTTTCCTGTCTTCCTCTCACAGGTGCTGAGGTTGGGCTGATTCACTGCAGCAGGGAACCTGATGTCACTGAGCAAAATAGTGATGATGAGGATAGGTGTGTTGAGGCAAAGGCATGTTTGCTAGGGTCTGTCGTTGGGCCACCAGTCAACAGAACACAAGCTTCCACCCCATCCATGCACACAGTCATACTGCCAATACATCAATCACCAATGCCCTTTGGTATCTGTGGGACATGCATCCCAACACAGCAGCCATACCCAGATGTCTGGAAGAGTACCACATAGGCGGATGTCCAGGGGTTCTTGTTGGAGCACTGCTTCTCATCATGCTCCTGGCAGACATGCCACTGGTCTTACAACCTCACGTATGTTCCAGGCTTTCATGGAGGCACAGGCACATATGGAACGGTACACCAGACAGGGACTAAGGGCACAGAGGGCACATAACACTGCTGTAATTGACAGTATCCATGACCTAGCAGGTGCCATCCATAATTACACTGAGGTCACTGATAGATGTTGGGGTGAGACATTAGATGTCCTCCGCAATGTCATGTACATGTGTCAGGACAGTGCAGGATGGTGAGACATCGACATGGACGTATACCAGCAACATCAGCAACTGGCAGTTGCCACAGACATCCCTCAAGTCACAGCCACTCCCGTAGTGCCAGTACCAGTCCCAGCAATGTTGGGGGTGGGATGTCCATAAACTGTCCTAGAAGACCACGTGCACGTGGCTCTGGACAGTCCCAGCAGAGACCTAGGTCCAGTGTACATCTGTCCACCTCTGAGGATAGTACCCAGTCTGGCTTAGTACCTGATACTGTCAGTAGCACACCTGCCAGGTACAGGTACCATGTCCATGGCCAGAGACGGTGATCTGTAAATCCTGGCAGGTACAGTCTGTGGCTATCCCAGAAATCCCGTATATGGCAGCCACATGATAGAACTGTGTGCATGCAGACACACACACATAAAACAGACATCTAGGGCTAACACATACCCACACACATTACATCAACATTGGCCCATAGCAGTACTCTTGGCCCTCACACACACACACACACACACACACACACACACACACACACACACACACACACACACACACACACACACACACACACACACACACACACACACACACACACACACACACACACACACACACACACACACACACACATACACACACACATACATGTTGATTGTATGGCTCAATGTAGGCTTCTGGCAAACCAACAACACACCCTGTGCATATGATGAAACCTGTGCCACCTCCTGTCATCTGTTACACTGATGCAGGAACAGGCTACCATGGTGCTGATGCACAGGGTGGCTTTACAGCAGTAAAGCAATGTTAGCATGTTGTCAGCAGTAGAGTGTAATGATATCCTTGAAGGTGTAGCTGAGCAGGCATGATGCATTAAAGCTATGATTGTCAATGTAGTATTGTTTACACCAGTGTTAGTTTCAATAGTGTATTGTCCGCCCACGTGCCACTTGGCTGATGTGTGTAGTATTGGCAGCATGTGCTAGAGAGTGGACAGTATGTGTGGGATGTGTGTAGCACAGATTTGCAGGTGTACATTTGTGAACATGGTGGAGATGCACTGTCTGCATGTACGTGCATAGTGGACACATGGGCAGGGTGACATGCCCTGTGTTACACAGTAATGCTCCATATTTTCTATTGGTGGCCAGTATGCATTGTACTACACACATTTTGGAACTTGAGTACACATGTGTTTATGACATGGTTTGACACTGTGCTGTGGGTGATACTGTTACTATCTGTCATTGTTTTGCATTCTGGTAGTATACATAACCTCAACAGCCTGAACATAAACAATCGTTAGATGATGTCTTGACAACTGACATACAGATGTAGGACACACAGTAACATTTGGATACTTCAGGTACTATACTATGCCAGTAACCAGTGGTATTCACCTGCACCCATTCCTGAGACCACTCCTGTTTGCCATATAGCTCTCTTAGGTACAAGCAGTCACAGTAGGGATATGTCCATCCACGTCTGTAAATGCATACTGTGGCCTATAATACATTCTCCAGATGACACACACATCCTCCACAAGGGTATCATACAGACAGATACCTGCTGTCAAACCCATGCTGTAACACTATAAGCCAACCAGAGCATAGTCATCCACCTTTACGAAACATAGTATCCCCACAGTACTACATAGGTAGTAGCCACTAACATGTTGAACAGGTACTGATGTGTACATGCAGCCAAGTGTTACATCATCTCTACTTTGGAAATCACATTTCCAAAGGTATTTAGAATTCCCTCGCTGGATCACATAAGCAATAAGGGGTCTGCATGCATATCCACAAAGGTTGTTGTACACCTATAATGAAAAGCCATCATTGACAGACTTTGCTGCATTTAAACAGGTCTGTAATATACCTCAGCCATAAACCCACACTCACACAATTCAATAGAAACTGTAATGAGTGTGTGTGACACGGATGATCTAGGCCAGGGATCACTGCAGTCGCTGGCCTTGTCGCAAGCATACAAATGTGACCTAAGGTCTGGAAAGTGGCAGCATACTCTGGCAAAGATGACAGATGTGTTCATGGAGAAAGCAGGGTTCCCACCTATGAAATAAATGAAGTCACATGTATGTATATGTATTTGCCACACAGCTACCTGACGTGCAAAGCACATACTGTTGTCATACAGTAGTAAAAGCAAAACCCACAACACATTGACCAGCAGTGTCATACACATAGCGCACACACACGCTCACCAACTGCTGGCTCCAAACCCCTACCTAACTGCTTCATGATACTAGAGGAGTACACATTAACACAATGCGTTCTACACATTATTGGGAGTTCACTTTTCCACAGGTATATTTGTAAGATGGTAACATCATCAGACTTGACAAAGATTAGTATACCACTTTTAAGGTGTTTTACTACTCTCCAAAAAGATTGCGCCTCTCCAAGGAGATCACACACACACACTTGTCAAGTGCAGGATTCAAACCCCTCCCTAACTACTTCATGATACTAGAGGAACACACAGTAACATGACACACTATACACATTACTGGGAATTTGCTTTTCCACAGGTATATTTGTAGGATGGTGACATCATCAGACTTGACAAAGATTAGTATACCACTTTTAAGGTGTTTTACTACTCTCCAGTAAGGCTGCTCTACTCCATGGAGATCACACACAAACACTTGTCAAGTGCAGGATTCAAACCCCTACTTAACTACTTAATGACACTAGAAAAGTACGCATTAACACAACGTGCTATACACATTATTGGGACAGGTATATTTGTAGGATGGTGACATCATCAGACTTGACAAAGATTAATATACCACTTTTAAGGTGTTTTACTACTCTCCAAAAAGGTTGCGCCTCTCTAAGGAGATCACACACACACACTTGCCAAGTGCAGGATTCAAAGCCCTACCTAATTAATTCATGATATTACAGAAGTACACATTAACACGATGCACTATACACATTACTGGGAGTTCTCTTTCCACAGGTATATTTGTAGGATGGTGACATCATCGGACTTGACAATGATTAGTATACCACTTTTAAGGTGTTTTACTACTCTCCAAAAAGGTTGCTCCTCTCCAAGGAGATCACACCCCAACACACACTTATCAAGTGCAGGATTCAAATCCCTATTTAACTACTTCATGATACTACAGGGGTACGCATTTACATGATGCGCTAGACACATTACTATGAGTTTTCTTTTCCACAGGTATATTTGTAGGATGGTGACATCATCAGACTTGACAAAGTGGGTTACATTAGGTGGGCTACATAGAGGGAATGTCTAAACACTTTGGCCATGTGATCATCAAAGGAGAGTTTACTATCTACCTGTGTCCCCAGGGCCATAATGACTTTCTCTGTACATACCGGATTACCACCTATGTGGTAATTTGTGTGCACTTTGTTTTATCCAAAGGGGATGACTATGCATTCTTTGGCATTCTGCTTGAGGGCATTGTTTTGACACTAGGTAGCTGTCTCTGTAAGACCCTTCTGGAGGATGTCTGTGTCAGCCATAGAGTCGATTATGGGCCACAGTTAGCAGTCATCTGCAAACCCGTTCAGCTATATTCCTCCCATGCTTGCCTGTACCTCTGAGCAGTATCTACTGAATAGGTGGGGTCCCAGGACCAAGACCTGTGTAATGCCATTTGTGACTGGTTTAGAGTCGGACATGGCACCCACAACCCTGAACATGTGTGTTTGATCTGTGAGCCACTTGGCCACCCATCCTGTGACATAGCTGTTAATGTTCAAGCTGGTAAGCTTGTCCATGATGACAGAGTGGGGAATGGTGTAGAAAGTCCTTAGAGAGGTTCAGGTGGGCTGTGTGGACTACTTTCACCACCATCTATGTCCTTGGTAACTGTTTCAAATAAGTCAACTAGGTTTAGGAGGTAGGATCTGCCTTTAACAAGGCCAAGTTGGATAGAGTTCAGTGTCTGGAGGTCCCCAATGTCTCTGTTTATGGGTTCCATGATAATTTGCTCCATAGCTTTGCAGACCAGGCTGAGTAGACCAATAGGGTAATGGTTTCCAGGTTCTGTTGTGGCACCCCCTTTGTGGAGCTGATGACTGTTGGTGTATGCCATTCTTTGGGTACATAGCCTGTGGTATGATTGAGTCTGGATAGTGAATGTAGGTGAGGATGTAGTTCTTTTTGGGGCTGGTGTAAGACGCAGCCTGGGACACCATCCAGTCCCATTGATGCTGTGTTCTTAGCTTTGGAGAGGGCTGTCCTTTACCTGCATGTCCATGAAGCCTGGGGCTCTGCATTCTTCTGGGATGGACACAGGCCCTTTTGGAGGTGATGGCGGGGAGTTTGCACTGAACCTGTCCACCAGGATGTGGGCAATGTAAGTTGGTTCAGTGTATTTCTTGCCATTTTTCAGTAGCTGACAGCATATGTGGAAGTTGCCACCTACATGTTTGGTATAGCTAATGAAGGCTTTGTGGTTGTTATTCTTACATTCCTTGGCAATTTTACTTTAGAAACTGGCCTTGGATTGTTTTATGAGCGATCATTGTTTCTTCCTAATAATGATCAGTGATGCCTTTCCTTTTGTGAAGTTTGCTCTATCATGTGTTCATTTCCTCTTGCTGTTGTCTAGCTTATTTATGGGCAATGACCACCAGTTTGGTGTCTTATTTTTGGAGGAGTGCATCTTGGTTTTATTTGGGATGTCTCGATCAATGCATCCCTGTAGATGCTCATAGGATGCACTTGTAAATTATTTGGCGGATTGTATGGCATTATCCTATAGCAAGGGGGCTTTGGAACTTTCCACTTTGGTCTTGGGAAGTGTGCAGTTTGCTTTTGAAAATGTCTTCACAGTGGTTTCATTGACTGAGGGAGGCGGGATGTGGATGTCCAGTGTGATTTCTTTATGATCTGATATTACCAGCAAGGGATTTATCTCTGTTGTGGTACACTGGTACCCCATGTTGGTGATCATTAGGTCCAGTATGTTGTCACCTCTAGTGGGCATGGTGACCAGCTGTTCCAGGGTTGGGCAAAGGATGTTGTTCACAAGTAATTCTCCCACATAATGTTTAGGTAGTTGTAATCTCCTCACATAATGGTGTTTGATAGGACCTTCGTATTTTCCACTGTTCTCAGGAATACTGAGTGAGGTTCGTGAGACAAGGTAGGTGATCTGTAGCAGGCTACAATCTGATAAGCAGCTTTGACTAATTTTAGTTGCACTTGCATGGTCTCCAAGGCCTCATGCTGTGCCACTAACCTGTAGGTGTGGGTATCAATAAGGTAAATGGATACATCCCTTTCTTTGGTATTTCACTCGTGGGTTTTCCAAAAGGGGTTTTTTTTTTCAACCCCCCCCCCCCCCTTTTTGATGTTGTTTTTTCCAATTTTGGGTTTTTCCTGGGGGGGGAAGGGGGAAGGGTTAGGGGGGGGGTTTTTTTGGGGCTTTTAATTTTTTTTTCCCCAAAAAAATTTTTTAGTTTGGAGGGGGGGGGGGGGGTTTTCTGCCCCTTTTTTTAAAGGGCCCTTTTTTTTGGGGGGTTTTTTAAGGGGGGGTTTTTTTTTTTTGGGGGTTTTGGGGTTTGGGGGGTTTTTTTAAATTTTGGGTTTGGGCAAAAAAAGGGGGTTTTTTTTTTTTTGGGGTTTTTTAAAAACGGCCGGGTTTTTTTTTTTTTCCAAATTGGGGTTTTTCCCCAAAGGGGCCTTTTTTTTTGGGGGCCCCCTTTTTTTGGGGAGGGGGGGGGGCCCCCCCCCGGGTTTTTTTGGGGGTTTTTTTTTTTTTTGAAAATTTTTTTGGGGGACCCCTATTTTTCCTTTAAAAAAAAGGGTTTGTTTTTTTCCCGGGGTTTTTTTTTTTTTGGGGTTTTTTTTTTTAAAAGGGGTTTTTTTTTTTTGGGGGGATTTTTGTTTTTTTTTTTTTTTAAAAATTTTCCCCTTTGGGCCCCCCGGGAAAAATTTTTTTTTTTTTTCCCCGGGCCCCCCCGGGGGGGGGGGTTTTTTTGGGGGCCCCCCCGGGGGGGGGAAAATTTTTTTAAAGGGGGGGGGTTTTTTTTCCCGGGGTTTTTTGGTTTGGGGGGGGCCCAAAAGGGGTTTTTTTTTTTTTTGAAATTTTAATTTTTTTAAAAAAAAATTTTTTTTTTCCCCCCCGGGGGGGTTTTTAAAAATTTTTTTTTTTTTTTTCCCCCCCGGGTTTTTTTTTTGGGGGGGGGTTTTTTTTTTTTCCCCCCGGTTTTTAAATTTTTTTTTTTCCCCCAAAAAAAAAAGGGGGTTTTTTTGGGGGGTTTTTTAAAAAGGGGGGGGGGGGGTTTTTTTTTTTTGGGGGAAAGGGTTTTTGGTTTTTTGGCCTTTTTTTTTCCCCGATTTTTTTTTTGGGGTTTGGGGGGGTTTTTTTGGGGTTTTTAAAAACCTTTTTTTTTTTAAATTTTTTTTTGGGGGGGGGGTTTTTCCGGGGTTTCCCCTGGGGGGGGGTTTTTTAAACCCGGGGTTTGGGAAACCCCAAGGTTTTTTTAAAAAATTTTTAAAAAAAAATTTTTTTTTAAATTGGGGGTTTTTTTAAAACCCATTTTTGGGGGGTTTTTTTAAAGGGCCCCTTTTTTTTTTGGGCCCCCCCCCCCTTTTTTTTAAAAATTTTTTTTTGGGGTTTTTTAAAACCCCCCCCGGGGGTTCGGGATTAAACAAAAAAAAATTTTTTACCCCCCTTTTTCTGTTTTTCCCCGGGCCCTTTTTTGGAAAGGGTTTTTTTTGGGGGGGTTTTTTTTTTTGGGGGGGGTTTTTTTTTTTTAAAAAAAAAAAAACCCCCCCCCCGGGTTTTTTTAAAATCTATCAGGTTTAGGAGACATGATCTGCATTTTACAAACCCAAAGGTTGGGGGGGGTTTTTCTTTTTTTTTTTTTTTTTGGGGGGGGGTTTTTTGGGGGGGGGTTTCCCGGGGTCCCCCTTTTTTTTTTGGGGGGGGGGGCCCGGGAATTAGGTGGGCCAAAAATTAAAGGGGGGGGGGGGTTCCCCACCCGGGGGGCCCGGTGGGGTTTTTGGTTTGGGGGGGGTTTTGGGGGGTTTTGTTTTTATTTTAAAGGGTTTGGGTTTTTTGGGGGGAAATTTTAACCCCTTTTTTGGGGGGGGGGGAAAAATTTTTAAAAATTTTTTCCCCCTTTTTTTTTGGGGGTTTTTTAAAAAGGGCCCCGTGATAGTATGTGAGGTTTAGTGTAGGTTTGTAGGATTTGTGTGTGTGTGCTTTTGGACAGGGATTTGTTTTGTTGATTGTCAGTATTATGGTGTGTCGGGCATGTGAGGTTTCATGTTTGTGAACTGTCGGTTATGTGGTGTCGGTGATTTCGTTGTTGGTGTTGTGATGTGTCGGTGTTGTCAGGTAGACCCTTATATATATATATATATATATATATATATATATATATATATATGTATATATATATATATATATATATATATATATATATATATATATATATATATATATATATATATATATATATACATATAAATGTATATTTGTATGGAGATGGATACACGCACATATATATATATATATATATATATATATATATATATATTTATATATATATATATATATATATATATATATATATATATATACACATATACTATATATATATCTGTATGCACCTAAAACAAATTTCATTTATATACATATCTAAGTATATATATATATATATATATATATATATATATATATATATATATATATATATATATAAGTATCCTGTTTTTTGTTTATTTTGTTCTTTATTTCTTTGTTATTTATAGCACTTTGTGTACTGTGTATTTTTCTAGCTAGTTTCATTGTGTGTGAGGTATTAACTGGAAATTGTCCACTTTTATTAAGCATCTGTTGGGTTGTTTGTTTCTGATAACTTGTTGTAGTTAAACTTTTTTTTTCTAGAGGCTCTTTAGCTGTTTAAAACTTTCATTTAGAGGCTCACTGCTGCTTTTCAGCTGTGAGAAACATTTCTGCAGTTTGTTTTCCACCCTCCATCCCTGTTGGTATAGTGTTTTTATAGTTGGTGACTTTGCAGTTGCCCGCCCCTAGTGTAAATTTGATCTGGGACCCTCCTCCCAGTCTAGTGTCATTACCTCATTCTACCCAGTACAGGGAGAACATTTGAGAAGGCCAATTGCTTAGTTTCTGCTACTCCTTTCTCTCTTTCCACTTAAAAATGTATCTGCTTTTACTGTATTTGTGTTTCTTCCTACTTTATTTTGCTTTTGTGTCATCTTAAAAGTACTCAATTGTATTTATTACTGCTTGGTGTAACTCATTCTAAGCCTTTTAGTTTAAGCACTTGGGCTTCAGACCAGTTGTTTTACATTAACAAGGTTTGTGGTCTGCACTGTAGTGGCAGAACAGGTAGCTTACATCCTTCTAAGTTGGGAACTGCTGATTGAGGGCTCAGTGTCTGTTATTCTAAAAGTGTATTAATTCTGGTTTAAGCACTTGGGCTTCAGGCCAGTAATTTTACATTAAGAGGGTTCGTGGTCTGCACTCTTGTGGGAGGAGAGGCTGGACTCTACCCTTCTGAGCTGGGAATTTCTGGTTAAAGGCTTATAGTGCCTGCATATTGGAACTGCTTCTTACTGAAATTGGTACACCTAGTTTGCTGTAGCATAGACTAGATCCAGGCCTGCTGAATCCAGCTTTGTTTGTAGACTTGTTGTTTGTTTGCTTGTTATTTCCCTGAAATGCTAATTCCACCTAAAATGCGGCTTTTCAGCACTTCTGTTGATCCCTAGTGATATCTGCATTGCTTACTGTACTTATTTCCTTGTTTCACTTGAAAGAAAGTTACTGTTTGTCATTTTTGCATTTAAGTTACCTGTAACACATTGCATTTAAGTTACCTGGCACTTGCTCACTAAGTCAGCACTAAAAAATTAAAAGCACTACACCCTCACAAACTCCCCTTGAGTACCTTGTTCCCCATTGGCCCTTTTTTCAATTATAAGGGAATTCCCAGTACTATTCTAGCATGTTCAAAGGTCAGTTGTCAATCTCCTCTCTGGTCCAGCTGGTGAATCTGGGAATCTTGAGGCAATGTTACAATTGCCTCATGTACACAGACAACCCTCTCCTCCTCCCAACAAATTCCAACACATGTGAGAGATGCAATTATATAGCCAAACTGGAGGCTAAGCTCTCTCAACTCAGTACAGGCATAACCAGTCAGGAGGAGAAGGAAACCACACTCACTACAATTCCAGTCTCACATAGACCTACCACGACAGCAAACCAAACACATAAACACACAAAAACATACTTGGAGGCTCTAAATAAAAATCTGCCTAAGCAGCAGAGACCTCCAAAGCAGAAACCCAAGCAACCGCTACCCCAAAACAAAACACGTGCAACACATAGCTCACAAAGCCAGTGTGCCGAACAGTCACAGCCCTTAAGGCTAAACAACACACCTGATACACTTGTAATAGGTGACTCTATCATCAGGCACACTGACGTCCCACTCACCAGGCTGAACAAGGAGAAGGTCATGGTGAGCTGCCTGTCGGGTGCTAGGATCCACCACATAACACAAGCAAAGTGAACCAAAACAAAATAAACAACAAGTATAATCAAAATGCCACGGGGACCTTGCTCCAGTCAAAAAAATTGCGTGAAACGAAACCAATGTCCTGAACAGAGAATAGTTTTACAAAAATGTAATATGCATGCTCTTATTTATATTGACAACGAAATACGAAAATACATAAATATTTCCATTACCCTTATTTCTTATTTCAGACAGCCATACGAGATGATTTTTGAAGGGCAAAGATTTTTTTAAATGTTTTAAAAAATTTTTTTTGGTTCACATATATACAAACACCTAATAAATGGTTTTTATAATTTTGTGCAACTGTAACCCATACTTACTATTTATATACATTTTTTTTAATTAATTTTTCTTATACTAATATTGTTAATTATGTTTCTGACCTTTTAAAATAATTATAAAATATTTTTACAACTTTACTGTAATAGGATTTGGACCATTTTTGTTTTTTAGCTATATTTTTTTAGCTATTTCTTTACATTTAAACATGAGGTTTTAACAATAAGTACATGCCATTTTATTGATCGACATAAGCATGTACTCTTCTCATGTAATTGGTTATTTACATTGTATTTCTACACTGGACACCGACCACAAGTTTATCGCTTGTAGGTCTGGACTGTTCACACTGGTACTTTGGATTATCTTTTAGGACTGTTTACTTAAGGGAGTAATGTACTTGTGTGTTGCTGTCCTCGTGATTGTGCTGTTGCAACGCTGACATCATTTCCTGTATTTCGTTGTCAATATAAATAAGAGCATGCATATTACATTTTTGTAAAACTATTCTCTGAAGAAGCCACGGCAGAGGCTATGGCGAAAACGCTGTCTACTTTTAATAAAATTGCGTTCAGGACATTGGTTTCGTTTCACACAATTTTTTTGACTGGAGCAAGGTCCCCGTGGCATTTTGATTATACATAACACAAGCACTCAGGTCACTCCAAGGCAAGTACAAATATGACTCAGTCATTGTCCATGATGGTGTGAATGACCTGAGACGTACCTCCCTGGACTACATGAAAAAAGACATAGAGGAGCTCTCTGAGCATGTAGCCCAGGTTAGTATGACCCTGACCTTGAGTAGCATCTTACCCTCACCAGGAATGATGCCACAATAGTAAGACAAGATGATCAATTTCAACAATTGGCTTAAGTATTGATGTCATTCAAAGGGGATCCAGTGCCTGTCAGCCTGGGATGACATGCTCGACAAACCACGATGCTTCGCTAGGGACGGCTTGCACCTGTCACACCTGGGCTTTCGGATATTGGCAAAGGCTCTTGCTACCCCCCATAGTGCCTTTTTTAGGCAATTCTCAAAAGACAAAGTCACCTCCATAGGTATCACAAGGGATAAGAAACTAAGAGTAATGCTACTCAACGCCAGAAGTCTAAACCTCAAGATGCACGCACTCGAAACTCTCCTTAGCATGGAGAACATCGATATCTGTGCAGTAACAGAAACCTGGTTCAAGGCTCCCGAGAGCACCCCAGCACTACCAGGTTATACCTCATACCATGCTTTTTGGCCCCATAACTTGAACCGAACCACAAAAGGAGGGGGAGTATCAATATTCGTCAAAGATACCCACACCTCCAGGTTGGTGGCACAGCACGAAGCATCAGAGACTATCCATGTGCAACTAACAGTGGGTAAAACTGCCTTCCAGTTTATAGCCTGCTACAGACCACCCTCCCAAACCCAGGAACCCCACTCGGCCTTCCTGAGAACACTGGAAAATATGAAGGTCTCTCCAAACACCATTATTTTGGGCAACTTCAACTACCCAAACATAGACTGGGAGCATTACTCTAGCTCCAACACCCTAGCCCAAAGGTTCCTAGAGTTTATAAACTCAAATGCTATGGAACAACTTGTTACCACTCCCACAAGAGGGGAAAACATAATGGACCTGATCATCACCAACATGGGGACTCTATGCTCCAGACCAGAAGTGTATCCCTCACTGGTAAGATCAGACCATAAACTAATCTCACTGGATATTCACATCCTGACCCCACCCCCTGCCCAGAAAACCACAGTGAAAAACTTCTCTAAAGCAAATTTCACACTCCTCAAAACCGAGGTGGAATCCTTCAAAGCCCCAGGGCATGTGGAAAATATGGCCCAGGCCGCAGAATCCTTTATAAAAGCATTCAATGAACACCTTCAGGAATGCGTGGATCATGCAATTCCAAATAAAACCAAGACCCAATCCTCCAAAGGCAGACATCCTGTCTGGTGGACCCCAGCCATAAACAAACTATACAATAGAAGGAGGAAGCTACTACATGATAGAGCAAAATCCCAAAAAGGGAAGGCATCTCTGATCAGTATTAGCAAAAAACTACGGGCACTCATAAAATTGTCTAAGGCCAGCTTCGAGAGAAAAATTGCACAGGACAGAACCCACATGGTTAGAATTGCTGGAGCCATGTCAGACTCCAAACCAGTTACAAGTGGCATCCCACAAGGCTCAGTCCTGGGACCACTATTGTTCGCTATCTAAAATGACTAAACATAGCAAAGAGAAATACAACCAGCCAGTAATTTACATATGTTTATTATACCCTGATGTCTTGGCCAAAGCCTTCAAGGAATAAAAGATTACAAGAAATACTTGCCTTAATCAAAAGAAGCAATTTACAGTTAACTACATAATTAAATACACAGCCTCCAATTACACTCCTCATTTAACCCCCTAAGGGATAAAGTATCACATTTAAATGTAATACATTGAGACTGTACATAACAATTGTCCTTTTATGAATGTTTCATCAACTGAGGAACAGAACTTTTCCAAAACAGTATCTTGGAACCCGCTACTGTCCCCATGGTGATATTTATTGAAATGTACGGCTATAGAATTGTCTTCTTTCTTATCAGTAATAGGTCTCACATCTTCCTACAGCCATTTTTAAAACATGAGTTACTCTCCTCCACATAAAATATGTTACAAGGGCAACTAAAAGCATTCTCTATACACCAACCTCTTGAATGTACAGACTTTGACATGTTTTATAGCCTTTCCCCTCAGCAGGAATGACAGCACTAAATAATGATAGACCATTATACCTATCAACCTCCTACAGTATGACATTTGGATAAAGCCTGACATAATTGGTGGACAGAGGCCCACCTACATGGCCATACATAAAATATTGCTGTTATTCACTGAGAACATTGCTGGTGTTATAGTGTTTGTTGTAACATATGTTTTTCTGAGGGATATGAAGTCAGAAAAACAAATGGATGTTAGCATTTGCAGATTGCAATCACCATCGTATGCTACTGATTTGCCAAGGACAACACCTGTCTGGGGAACAGACCAACCATAACATGCTAACCTGTGGCCATAATGTGGATAACCCTACAGTTGAGAGGTATACAGAGGCAGAACTTTGTCAGACTGAAACTCATGCAGAAGTAGTATGTGCAGAGAAACTATGTTAAACTTACAGTATCCCAAACATATAACAGCAATACCCACATTCTGCCCCTAAGTCTTGAACTTTCTCCATCATTTAGTTGGCTTGTCTCCACAAGTTTTGTTGTAAGAGGTAGTAGCCCACACAATTTATTTTATTATTTATTTAACATTTGTTGACCGGGAAAGTCCGACTAGGTTCCACAGATCCTGTTTTCAGCGGAGGCCCGAGGAGAAATGCTCCAGAAGCATGTCTTTAGAATGTGGGAGGAAACCGGAGTACCCGGAGGAAACCCACGCGAATGCAGGGAGAACATGCAAACTCCGCACAGAAGGCACCCCAGCCGAGAATCGAACCAGAGAACCTCTTGCTGTGAGGCAACAGCATTAACCGCTGCACCACAACTCCAGGATGTCTTCCTCACAAGTAAGGGAAAGGGCCAACGCCCATATGAATACTCAATTATAGGATTGTGTTGCCATGAGATTGGCTGTTGGAAGAACTACACAGCTGCTCTGCATGCAATTAGCAAATGAGGAACACAAGTAGGTGTACATGCCATCACCTGGTCATGAGCATCACCTATAAAAGCCATGCTGCCACCTATTCAAACCAGCTCTATCCCTGTAGTGCACAAAGAGAGAGAGAGAAAGAAAGCGAGAGAGAGAGAGAGAGAAAGGAAACAAATAAAATATAAACAAGGAAAGAGAAGATAAAAAAGGTAAGTGGAACATGTAAGCATGTAATTGAATATAGTACTTGGTCTGTAATAATGGGAAATATGATTTGGAGGAATATATGTCTCAACAAGACTTGCTGTACTAATGTCCTGCTGAACAGCTGCTAATGCCATAGCATGTGGTCCACTCTGCAGTGGGAGAGATCACAGCCATACCTCTCAACTGTACAGATCTTCACCGAATGTCCAGATGTTCTGTTCCTCCTGAAATCTGTGCTTTTCTGACAAATAGCTGAGGACTTAAGTCATCAAGTAATGACAAACACTTGAGTGTAAGACTCCACATCCTTAAGAATATTCACAGTAATGCAAAATGTATCAATTGACAAACTTACTAAGTTTGCAACAGGAATATTTAAAGTCTGTCCCTCTTTATCCCCCCCATCATTTTAGGCTTTGTCTAGATGTGATGCTTTAAGAGGTTGGGAGGTAGGATCACAACTCAGGAGCTTGACTCACCCTTGGAAAGGACAGCTCACATATGACAACCACTGTGGTGTCTGTCAAGCAGTTGTGACTGTGCCACTGCTAGGCCAGTTAATGGGATTTTGTCCATATCCATATATTACTTATGAATGTGAGTATGATACATGTTTGTCTTGTAAAGCTAAGAGACCTTACATAGTAAAGTACTATTGTAGACATGTGTTGAACTGCATGTGATATATTGAATTAATAACATTCAACTGTACAGTGTTCTGCTGGACATTAAGCACATTTGTGATTGATATCTGTAGTCACATACACATATACCTGTGTTATGTCAGCCAAACCATTGGCAAGTCTATGAGCAATGACAATGTAACATAATAGCCTACTTATGACTGCTGGACATCATCTAGGTTATCACAGTGATGTCAAAGGCTACTGTGCAATCAACTTGCCAATGTACGGTGCAGCTATATTAATACAGTATCGGTACTGATGTCCCTTTTATCACCCATTTATGTGTGCCATTGTCCAGATATAGTCCTATAACAGGTTGAGATTTATGATTGAGCAACAAGACTGTAAATACAGTGTGCCAAAATAACATAGAACAGAAATGTATACCAGGTATCCTCTGAGTACATGTATGTATGCGTATGTTCAGCTGGAAGGCACAAAACTTATCACATGGGTTTCAAGGAGTCAGGTACATGGGTTGTGCATGTTGCAGATGTGTGTAATATCAGTATCAGTGCATACAACAGACATAAATGTGTACATCTACTGGTTTTTGCATTGCCCTGACACTGATATGGGCATTAGATTAGGCATGATTATCAGGTAGTACTCAGAGAAGTGCCCAACTGTGTTATGACCCTCTGTCCATGCCTACCACTAACAGCTATATCAACACCTATATACAGTGGATATCGCAAGTGTACACACCTCTGTTGGAAGGTAAGGCTTGTGTGCTGTATCACAATGAGACCACAGAAAATCATTTCATAATGTTTCTCATCTTGAATGTGACCTCTATCCTGTACAATTCCATTGAAGAACAATCAAAGGTGTTTCTAGGAAGGTGAGCAACTATTGCCAAGTGAAGATGTGACATGATGTTAGAGTCCATACCAAGCTGAAGGAATGTTGTAACCATCTGAAGAGGTGCATACACAACATATCATTTTAAGGGTGTGCACACTCATTCAACTGGCTTATTGTACTGACTATTTTATCCATATGTTTACACAGACCAAATTGTTATGTTTTCAATTGAATTGTACAGGCTATAGGTCACATTAAAAGTTGGAATTGTTATGAAATGAGTTACTGTTATGTCATGTTTCAGTTGCACAAATACCAGGCATTGTAACAGGGGTGTGTACCCTTTATATCCACTGCAGCTATATGGACTCAGTACCGGACCTGTATAACCAGCCTCCACCAAGGTAGAGTAATCCCCTTTGCTGGACAGCAGCAATACACAAACCACATAATAGGTTGCCATATTGGCTGTACAGGGACACATAGGTGCAGGCAATGACTTGGAAGCAAGTCCACCTCTATCTGAGCAAGCATGTAAGTTTGCAGGTGGCTTCCTGTAAGGCTGACTATGACTACAAGTCAGACATATCCACACCACCAAGGACAATTGCAACAGTGTCTCCACATATATTGTCAGTCTTAGAGGAAACAACACAATTCACCCTTTACTGGGGGTAAAGAACACCTCATACACACATGTCATTGATATAGGTAACCTGAATCAGACAGGTTAGGTGGGAACATCACCATCCTGTTCACTCCAGTCGTACATGGAGATATGCACATCAACCACATTCCTCCCCTCTGCAATGATGAGGATGTACATATTGTCTAATGATGGCAACAATGTAAAATCTCCATGGGGCATAATAACATCACTGTCTGCCTCCTACATTAACTCAGGCATGTGCACACAGCTCAATCATACACCACAATCAAACACAGACCTGCCACCATCCACATGGAAGATGGCCACTGTCAACCCTCTACACAGAAATGAATGGAGAATAGAGGATTATGCAATTAAGTGTCCAATATTGGGGGAAATAAGATAGCTCAGGGTCAGGAGTGTAATGCAAGCTGCTATAGTTACGATAGATTGGAATGTTATGGTGTAGTTTGGATTATTTGCAAGTAATATCCACTGTTGATGTGCAATTTCACAACTGTATGAGGTCCTGTGACCTTTGTCCTGTTTATGTCTTCCAAGTAACATGCAGAGGACTCGCCTATCAGCATTCTCTGTTGGGGAAACTGACATCATCACCCAATATGTGATTGAACATTATGCCCTGTTATTTGGACGGAGAGCAGAAGATGTGTGGAAGAGGACTGCC
The DNA here is from genome assembly GCF_019279795.1 of Protopterus annectens. Lineage (NCBI taxonomy): Eukaryota > Metazoa > Chordata > Ceratodontiformes > Protopteridae > Protopterus > Protopterus annectens. Next base: position 1,732,575,482 of record NC_056728.1, read on the forward strand.
CTGTGGAACAATCTGGTCCACAGAGTAAATGATGCCAGCCTGCAGAGCAGACCTTATGAGCAGGTGCAGCATTGGCCCACTGACCTCATTTGTCATGCATGTCAATGGGGTGCTGCTGTAGCGAGGGACCGGCTAGCCACAGGTGGAGGTCCAGCCATCCACCCCACTGACACCCACTGAGAAGCTCCTTGCCAACCTTGGGGCACCTGTCCAATGCACAAGCCATGAAGCTGAGGAAAGCATTGTGGAGGTGGGTTGCACACACACACTGGATGAGGACCGTGCAGTTAAGAGCCAAGTGGGGATTAGTACACTAATATATCACTATAACACGTATTGTAGAACCAGTCAACAGAATAAAGTACACCAACCACAAAGATACTTCCAGGTTCTACTGCACACGGACCACAAAAACACCGGCACAGTTAATCTCCGATATCACTTTTATTCAATACAAATACTGTTTAGCGCTTTCATCTAAAATCGATAGACTTCTTCAGAACAATTTAGTATCGCACCATTCCTGTTTAAATATACAAGTTGACCAATCATCTTAGATTTTAAATTACACCTCAATAATCATTTAAAGTGACAGTGTGCTATAAAATTGACATTGCCATCTAAAATTCCAATATTTTTAAAAATACTTTATACTATTAGTACAATAAACATCATAGTTTTCTGTATAATAAATATTAATAAAAGTTAATAAAAATTTCAATTAATTATAAACTTTGTTCTTAACTAGCTTGATTTTCTAAAAATGGTTTAACTGATATGTGTTCATTAATGCCAGGGTAGGAAGAAGCATTTAATTTGATCTGCCATCTGGCTTCCTGTTCACCTAATTTCTTTTTAATGCTCCCACCCCTCGGATTCGCTTTTACTACTTCTAAAATCCCAGACAAGAACAAACTACAACCCTTATTCTCTGCTATGTGTCTCCACAAGGCATTATTAACATCATTTCTCTTTATACTATAATAATGGTCGTATATTCTTTGCCTAAGGCACCTTTCGGTCTTGCCTACGTAGTAACTAGGGCATTCAGTGCATTTCGCCAAATAAACCACATGTTGAGTTCTACAATTCCCCTTACTATACCTAATGGTCTTAGGCAGAGGGGTTACCCTTGGTGGTTGGTCAATGATGTGACAGAATATGTAAAAAGAGAATGGGGTAGGAAATATATACCCCTGATTGGAAAAGGTCCCCTTAAGGAAGGGAATAAGATAACAAATAAGGAGGCGGATGACAAAAAGGGTTACACCAGAGCATGTGTCATACAATACACTCCTTGGAGTGCCGAGATAAAAAATTTAATTTCTAAGAATTGGAATATTATTAGGACAGACACACGCATAGAGGAGATAGTAGGAAAGGTACCCAAATTTGTGTCCAGGAATGGATTCAATATGAAAAATGAATTAGAGAGGAAAAAAAAAATACATGACAATGAGATGGAAAAGAGGGGGACCACTAGGTGTGGATCTTGTAACCAGTGCAAATACATTACAAGAGAAGCAAGCACAGTATTACAAGACACAAATCATATGACCATTAGGTATAGTAAGGGGAATTGTAGAACTCAACATGTGGTTTATTTGGCGAAATGCACTGAATGCCCTAGTTACTACGTAGGCAAGACCGAAAGGTGCCTTAGGCAAAGAATATACGACCATTATTATAGTATAAAGAGAAATGATGTTAATAATGCCTTGTGGAGACACATAGCAGAGAATAAGGGTTGTAGTTTGTTCTTGTTTGGGATTTTAGAAGTAGTAAAAGCGAATCCAAGGGGTGGGAGCATTAAAAAGAAATTAGGTGAACAGGAAGCCAGATGGCAGATCAAATTAAATGCTTCTTCCTACCCTGGCATTAATGAACACATATCAGTTAAACCTTTTTTAGAAAATCAAGCTAGTTAAGAATAAAGTTTATAATTAAATGAAATTTTTATTAACTTTTATTAATATTTATTATACAGAAAACTATGATGTTTATTGTACTAACAGTATAATGCATTTTTAAAAATATTAGAATTTTAGATGGCAATGTCAATTTTATAGCACACTGGCACTTTAAATGATTATTGAGGTGTAATTTAAAATCTAAGATGATTGGTCAACTTGTATATTTAAACAGGAATGGAGTGATACTAAATTGTTCTGAAGAAGTCTATCGATTTTAGATGAAAGCGCTAAACAGTATTTGTATTGAATAAAAGTGATATCGGAGATTAACTGTGCCGGTGTTTTTGTGGTCCGTGTGCAGTAGAACCTGGAAGTATCTTTGTGGTTGGTGTACTTTATTACACTAATATATCACACATACATGTATCTTTATTGTATCTACATCCATGTGTCAGGTCCGATTGCAGTTGTGGATGGGGTTTTCTAATGCACAGAGGTGCACATCTATGGTGAGGACAGAACATTGTGTTTTATTGGGGTTAGTACTGTAAATTTGCAGACATGCTGCATCCATCCTGTACCAAGGCCATATGTGAGTCTGTTGACAATAACATCCTCTCACAACTACATAGGAACCTCTGGTCTGCATATGGGATAGCAGCCTGAAGCTGGTGAGTATGCCATTGTTCTGTTTTTGCCTGGCAATACCCCAGGCATGTGAAAGGCATACAATTTACCATGCACACAACTATCAGTAATAGCTACATTGCTTTATGTAATAGCTATATTGCTTTATGTGCATGTTCACTTGTGGTGGCATTAACTGCATTGCATCACAGTGGTCACCACTGGGGCCTATCTGACATGAATTCAACATTCCTGTAGCCTACCTTACAATTTGTCATTGCCAAGATGTCTGGACAGCAGCCAGCAAAATGAGCTGGACAAATTGCCTAAGGTGGGGACATGTGTGACACATTAGTTGTATACAGTAGATATAAATTGTGTACACACCCCTGTTAAGATACAAGGTATTCCTATTACATACAAATTAGGACCACAATATGTCACTCCACACCTCTTCCAGCCTTTAATGTGACCCATAACATGAACAGTTCACTTGTAAAACCAAGCATCCAGACTCATGCATTGCACCTATAAGGCTAGCCACATGTAAGGGGGGCAGACGCCGTATCAGCATGATGTTTCAGTCAGGTATGATACCTCATGGGGAAAGTAGCCAAGCACCTGTACAATGGGCCAACATTTCCTGGGATTCATCATTTTCAATGCCCTGGACCAGCTCATACTGACCCCTGGTAGAGGATGCAACAACCTTCACCTGTGTTGACTACTTAAATATGGGACTGTTGCTCATCCACAGTTATCAATCCCTGCATGGTGAGATCCACACAGGCTGTAATCAGTGTGGAACTCAACATGTCACCACACCCACACAAAGGTAACCAACTTGCATGACTTCTCCAAAGTTGACTTTGCAGCCATGAAAACAGGGGTGGATGACTTCACTGCACCCATGGCAGTGGGAAATAGCTGTATGACTGTCAAATCATGCACATATGCACTGTATAAACAGGTACATGAATGCATGGTACTAGCCAGAGCCAAAAGAACCCAGACACTGTCCCCCAAACACTTGGAGACATGTGATGGTCCCCTGCCATTATTAAAGTGTACAACAGAAGGAGGGCACTGCTGCAGAGAAAGGTGGTGTCCCATGACTGTTGAACTCCCTTATTAGCCTCAAACACAATTTGGATCCCTCATGAAATCCTCTACATGCATCTATGAAGGCATACATACAGCAGACACTGACAGTCACAGCAGCCTTTGATAGTTACATCAGCAACCTCCACTGCATTAAAAACAAGTGCTGTAAGTTACTGCACAATGATAATACCTATCCTGAGACAACAGATATTGGCCACAGTCTTGGAAACACATTCAGTGCCAGCTTTACCCATCTCTCCCCCACAAGTGAAGTGCTGAGTGAATGTGTTCTCGCATGCTGTATTCTGTTTCTGTTCTAGGCATCTGTGTGTTGCCAGGATGTAGCCTTGCAGCAAGACCAAGGGATATGGCAGTGTGGTAACACATCCACCATGTCTTAGGCAGGGTACAGCTGTATCTGCATGGATTTCCCAGGTCTGAATTTGTATTCCCCTATTATTGGCTTTGTCTAGATTTTTTGTGCTAAGAGGTTGAGAGCTATGTTTTTCCTATTTTTTAGGAAGCTGCTGATTTGGCATAGTTTGTTCTGACTGTAGTGCATAGGGTCCTGGGTTCAACACTTGCCAGTGAAATGCATGATGGTAACACAGCATTTTATTCTAACAACTTTACAAAATTATACAAGCAATGTTTAAAATGTGTCCCTGGTTTTTGACCTTTTGTCCCCCCCCCCCCAAAAAAAGTAAATTGAAAATAAGTGTGAGACGCTGTGCAAGATGCCTATGGCTTACACTACTGCCATTTTATTTATAGTGTGGGTGTGGAAGTAAACGTTTATGATGGAAATGTTATGAATTGGGCAGTTTTGTTATTATTGGTTCATGCATTTTGTTTCATTGTCTGAGTACAACCTACTGGTAAAATGTTCAAACAATAAATTTAAAATGCGCTCTGTTTAACAAGTGTGTTGTATTATACAAGGAAGATAATTTAATAAAGTCAGGAAGGTGTAGCAAAGAAAAGAACACATGTATGATTCTTGCTTTGTGTGCAAGGGGCCAATGATTTGAAAATAGCCCAAAAGTAATCTTTATCCATCACTGGCCAGATGCATTTTCTTTGGATGTGGGTTTCAATGCTGTTTCAATGAATGTGAGTTTCAAGGGCAGAGAAGTTTTAATGTCAAGCCTATTTTCCTTGTGAGACAGTATTGCTTTGTTTACCAGATGATGTCTGTTAGTGCTTCTATATTGTTGTGCTGTAAAATGTAAAAATAAAATCCAAATAATCATTGTAGAAGTAAAGCAGTATGCATGCATTAGTGTTTGTTGTAAATGGGGTGAAATAGCCAGGTAATGGGACATTGGAATGGCTGCAGGGGGACTGTTCTTCAGTTTGCATTTGAAAGTTGGTATCCCACAATTCCATTGGAGTGGGTGGGGTTACGTAATTATGTATGCAAATTAGATGTTAATCAGCGTACAGATTTGTACCTATTTTTCATGGGCTTTGTCCAGATTTTTGAACGACTTGAAAAGTTGAAAACTGGTAAATTTTGAAAAGTAACAACTCGTCACAAGTACACCAAAAATGGTTTAATGGACATAAAAGAACTTAGCGCTTTCACCCATCCAACTACGGGTTTCTTCAGAGTTAAAACAATTAAAAAACAGCTGATTTTTATACTCCAATCAATTGAGTATCATTCAATTAAATTCAAAGCAGCCTATTAATTTAAGACTCTAATTCATCTAATTAAACTTACAACAATTAACTAATAAAAACTATAAACTACATTGAAAACAAACAACACCAAGGAATGCTAAAAACAAAACAGTAATGTGTAATATATGTAACCTTATGTTAATAAATAAAACTACCTATGTACATACACTCTAAACATACATATTATACAATTCTTTTGGTTTTATTAAAAAATACATAGTTAAAGAATCCTATAACTGTGTTTATAATCAGTACTATGTAATATCTAATCGCAAATATAAATATATATGTCTAATATGTTTAGTTTTGTTATTAATATGTCTCATAAAGTTTTTATTATTAATATTACAAAATTAATAACCCTTTATAAAAGTTTTTTAAAAATAATGTATAATTATTTTTTAACTAATTTTTCTATTGTCTATTGTGTAAATTTATTTTAAACATTATTAAATAATATATGAATTCATTTTTAAATAAATCGCTATAGAAATATTATCATTAATACCTGGCTTACTACATGCATTTAATCTCAGTTACCATATACATTCTTTGTATATTTGTCCAGATTTTTGATGTTTCCAGGTTGAGAGGTATGACACACACACATGCACACACGCACACATGCACACACACGCACACACACACACACACACACACACACACACACACACACACACACACACACACACACACACACACACACACACTTGCCAGTACTGAGATCCATAGGTTCATTGCTTCATAGGTGTGTAGTGGGTGACTGGGCCTGAAGGCTCTACAATACTAGCCCAAGGGAATACCCTGGCATCAGGCTACATGACAATAGTCCCCAGCATGGCTCAGGAGTATAGTCACTGGAGTGGTCCCCAGGGATGGGTATTGTATTCCCCATCCACTCATCCAGATTTCTATTCTGGGTGGCCAGTGATGTGTACTGCTTCACATGTATGTGATTTATATTCTATAACATGGACAGTGTCTGGGTTGTGCACCTGTCCCACAAGCATGTCCTTTGAAGTATGGAAGTGTGCTTGAGGTCTCTGGGGCATGTTGTGTGGGAAGATTGGTATGTTCAGATGTAGCATTCCTGACCTAGTTGTTGAGACATGGCTGTGTAACTGAGGTAGTGATTGCACTTACATAGACAGTATGATACGGGGATTCATTGGAGTTATTGGATTCTGTCCATACAGGGCATGTGTATAAGGCATGGTATTCCCTTTGTGGGGTACATTTGCAGACTCTACAGCTGTTGCAGGAGTCCAGTGGGGAACATGGCAAAAGGGCCACTGTACACTTTGATTGGGCTACTGAGGGGATGGTGCAGGGTGACAATGCCCTTTACTTGCTGGATAACACACACACTTAGTCAGGAGATGTAATGCATCAAAGTACTTTCTGATGTCAGTGGCACTGTTGTGGTCAACAAGCAGCTGACTGTCAACCTGTATTCCCCATTCTGTTATAACAACGTCACTGTTCAGTGGACTACCACCAATGTATTATTTCATGTGAGCCATGGTGTTCCCAAAGGGAATGGCGGCATATCTCTTGGCATTGAGGTAATGTCCAGGGTTTGGACAACAGTCATAGGTGTCAAGTGGCCTTTGTGCATGATGTCAACATCACATGGATTGGGAATGCTACCACCCACCTTACTGTTGTAGGCAAACATTTTCAGCCAGGGTGCCTTTGTGTTCTCCTGCACCTCAGAAGGGTATATCCCAAACATGAGAGGACATGGGTCCATACCCTGTGTGACACCTGACATGTCTGGTCATCAGTTTGACATAGAGTCCACTGCAATCACACCGTGAGTACTATCTGTGAGGCAGTTTGCAGGATAACTACTGTTACAGTGGTCGATGGCTAGCCAAGTATGTTTGTGTAGGATTCCTGGGTGGAGAGTGGTCTCTGAGTATTAGAAGGGTTGCCTATATTGTTAACTGTTCCATATGGTTACATAATCATTGCACATAGCCCTAAACATTTAGGGCTGTGGACTGTCTATACCAACCTCTACAGTGTTTGACAGTTGTTGGCCTTGTAATGTGGACATAGGGACATTCTGTCCAGCTTTCTGATGGTGACAGATATTGACATCTGGACAGTGAGTATGTACAACTGCTGACGGGTGTAGCTGAGAAGCAGTGTGGCTGGCACTGCAGTTGTTGGAACCTGGCCCTGTCAACCACTGTACTGTACCTAGGCCACTGAGATACAACCATGAAGGCCCACATGCTGACCACTTCCAGGCAATATTAAACATACAAAAGACTTACCACACTGACCCTTGCATACTGTACACATGCAACAATGTAGATTGGGACAGCTCTGGCAATCTGTGCTCCAGTGACATTACTCCTCAAACTTACATGTTACTGCATTTCTACATGCGATTGTGGGGGGGGGGGGTGCACACCTGAATACTTTAAATATTTGCAATGACTGTATTGGTATTTCGGTTACTCTGTTGTTTTCCATTTCATATTGTATTGTGACCTATCATGCAGAAAGGAGGCATATCAGTAGAGTCCACATATTAGAGTTTAATGGCATAAATTTCATTTTCAGACTTCTTACCCTTCCGAACTAAAATTTAACTGCCAGACCTGTTGTAGTATGTCTGTGTAGGTCTGGAGGGGACCTGGCCACCATTGCAATCATTTGGTGGCCTTAGCCCGGCCTTTCTTTATGGTCATCTACATCTGCCTGCTGGGTGAGGCTGGTGGTGGATATGTGACCCTCATTGACATCCATTTGTGTGACCTATTGACACCTACAGTTATTTGGCCCATCACATGTATTGCAGTGAGAGTTGTCACCTTGTGTAGTACTGCCTAGTATGTTGACCCCAGTATTTGTTATGGATTTCCTGCTGTCCCATAGAGCTGTCAGCTGTCTGCTGCTATCCCATTTAGTCACCCAATTCCCTTGCATGCTTGAATCCATACCATACATACAACTATCAGAACATACTACTCTGTTCAGTAATTGATAGGAAGGGTGACTTACTTTGTTGCTGGGCCAGTGTTGAGGATGGTGCTGGAGGGCTGACTATGTTGGTTGCATGTAGTACACTCCCTATACATGGTAAAGCACAGGCAGTGTCATGTTTGGCAACCCTTTTACTGTATATGTGAGTCGGAGAGAGTTATCAGTCCCTGGGTCCCTACAGTGTCAGTGTGTGTGCTATGCTTTGCCTCTTTTACAAGGCCTGGGCATACTGGGCACACTTCCTTCTGCCTACAGGGGCAGGCTCAGGAAGTTCCTTCTCCTAGACCCTCTGTGCCTGTATTGGCCTTGGCAACGGTGTGGGGACTGTGTGGCCCTGCCCCATGCTGTTTCTGCTGCAGCTGTTTCCACAGGATCATAATGTGTAGCATGGCACATACTATGAACGTTTATGTACATGTAGCTGAAGAGTACTGCAAGGCTCCTCTGGATATGTTAAGACACCGGAACCGTGACTTGCGCATCCCAAAGACACACTCTACAATGCCAGCACACATGTTAATAATGCCCTGGGCATCACACACAACCTCTCAGTTGATGGAGGGGAGGCCCTTTCAGTTTATGTAGACCCTACCCCACTTGCTGGCTGGTGCTTTGATGTGGATGTGCGTGCAGTCTATAGCACCAACTACCTCAGGGTATTCTGCTATACAGTGGAAGAGACGCATACTTCTAGTCATCGCTTCATGGGTGTTGGGAAATATATGTGCTCATTGGCATGTGGTGTCATGGCATCCAGGAACAGGTGGAGTACCCTGGATGCTGATGCCTGTGAGTCCCCCATGATATCCCCAGTTGGTCTTTGGAAGGTACCTGTGGCTAGTATTCTTAAGCCTACACATACCTTGGTATCCACTGGGATGGGTTCCCCTCTATTAGTTCTGTTTGTAAGACATGGCCGGCACAGCTGGACAATTTGCTGTAGAATGTCCCTGTCTACCCTATAGAGCTCCACTATCTCCAGCTCATGTAAGCCCTGGTAGGTTACCCTGGGTCTGTATACTCTTCTCATCCTCATCACTGTGGGTGGAATGTCACCATCCTCAGTCTCTGGCACATATTGATGGAGTAAAGCAACAGCAGCCTTTAACATTTTTAGTTAGTTTTGTCAGTTAAAAATCCCCCACCTGTGTACACCGGTGGTGTAGAGTTTGTGGGAAAAAACAGTCTGAAGGGTGTTTGCATAGTTTATAGTAGTGTGCTGGGCTGCTGCATGTGTAATTGGCTGAGTCTGATACATTCCACCTGCCAGCTGTGCTAGTTCTCTTTGATTGCCTTCCTACTGCTGTTTCCCCTTCCCGGTTCCTCCCTATTTAAGTCTCAAGGCACATCGAGCATACCCAGTGCTGAAATGTAAACAGTGCTGGCATTTCCTCTTTTTTTTTGTTTATGTTTAAAACCCGGTGTTCGGTGCGCACACCCATTTAGGCTATGTACACAGTGCTCAGGCACATCTGATACACCCTCTTCCTTAGCTGTGCTTAGCTAAGGGCAAACATGGGCCACAGAACTCCAATGAGCTTACAGCAAGTATGTCACACCCTTTTATGAATTCATCCAGCTCTTTGACTTGCACTGCTGTATCGCTGCCACTTTGAAGAAATATGTGATTCAGTATAACTCCCTTCATTTGCATACCCCTTTTCCCTTGACAACCAGTGCTCCCTGGTATTGTTTACATTCTGCATGCCATTGACTATAATGGCAAAATGCAGATTTAAAGTAAAATTGAGTTTTCCCATTTTTTTTATTTTTGTCACAATCCTGTTTGCGCACCATATGCTGCCCTATGCTTAAACAGCTGAGATCGGCCAAAAAAGAAAAGTTTCATTTTCATAATAATTAATCAATGTTTAATGCCAATGGCCTTATATTTTGCCATTGGCATGTCTAATGTACATAATACATGCTTCTTCACGAGCTGTCATGCCTCTGTTTTGTCAGTTGCAGAAATGTACTCAGTTATTTTCCGAATACATTTCTGCACTGACACTGTTCTAGCACCAGGACCCGGCAGCTTGAGGAATCACTAAATCACCTCATTTGTACGGTTTTCACCAGCAAATGAGGTGATTTGCATGTTTGCCAGTTTTCCGTGCTAGAAAAGTGTAGGGCCGCTTGTGCATGTGAAAACAGCACTATCCCGAATCTCTCAGTGGCAACTTTCCATGCAGGAGCTCTTATACTGTTCTTGCATGGAAAATCAGCCTTAGTGAATTCTGGGGCAAGTTTTTCTGTTTTAGAATGCAATGTATATTAACAAAATATGTGCAACAATTTCTTGAAAGTCCTGTATACTGGGCGAATGTTTATTATTCCTTTACTGATACCCATTATGGATCTTTTACTGTCAAGTGATTCCCAGCCATTCACATTTTACAAGCATAATATTCAACAAATACAGTAATCATCACACTTTTTGTTATTTTGTGAGGCAGTTAGAGCTCTATTCTTTGGACTGTTTAATGAAAATATTTGCAACCATGTTAAAACCTTTCTTCCCTACCCACTCTCTTCCATGTTGGGTTTATTTACTGTGCTTATCTCAACCAACCCAATATGTTGCATGTCTTTAGGCATTTCTTGGAGAGATTATTGAGCCAAACACAAAGTAATTTATGTTTATATTGATGTTTTCTTCAAGAGGTTTATATCTTGCATACATAGTTGTGCACACATAGAATTCTTGAATATTAGTTCTATGTGAATCGCAGTCTTTCTGTTTTGGCATGCAATATATATTGCTAAAATATGTGCTCTCATTTGTTAAAAGATTGGGACATAATAAGGTCCCTCTCCTTGCACTGAGTATCCCCTGCAATGCAGGGTCTCATATGGACTTAACGGAATATGTACTGGTCAACACACTACACTGCATTACTGTTTGATATGTTATTTTATTTGTAGGTATGAATTTTTTTGTATTTGAAATGCATTTAATACACGATGGTGTAACATAACGTCGAGGTGCAACATGAAATTAATAGCTAAAGGGAGTGGAATATTTTTTGAGCTATTAGGTACCCTACCTGAATGACTGCTAAGGTGGTTATTTTTTAGGGTCTATATAAAAATTCCGAAAAGGTAAAACACCAAACATTAAAACATCGAACCCACAACATCGAATGATGAAAATTACAAAGCTCCAGAACATCGAAATCTTACCTAGGGCAAGATTTTGGTGGGCTGTTCCATGGCTTCACTATTTCCTCCACTGTGGTGCGAGAGTTACGGACTTTAGAGTTAGGGTGCAGGGTAAGGTAAATGGATAGTTAATTATGGTGTAGTGTAGGGTTGGGCTTTGTTAACTGTATGTGTGTGTATTAATTGCTTTGTTTGTGTATAGTTTTGTAGGGTATGTGTGTGATAGTTATGGACCTTAGGGTTAGGGTGCAGGTTAAGGTAAGTGGATAGTTAGTAATGTATGTGTGGTTTAGTGTACGGTTGGGTTTTAACTGCATGTGTGTGGTTTATTTATTTTGGTGTGCTTGTGTTGTGTGTATATTTCTCAGAACATAAATTTTTTTCCCTGGGAAAAAATTTGCTATTCTGAGCGTTCAATGTTTTCAATATTCGAAATTCCAAGTTTGAACATATGATGTTCAACATTTTGGAATTTCGAATATATGATATAGACCCATTTTTTAAATGGAAGGCCAACTGGTTGTCAACCCAAATTCTGATTTGATAAACAGGTTAGTTCATGACTTAAGTAAGTGAATGTATGTGCGAGAGCTAGTTATGCCCTGCTGGAATGGCATGTAGCCACTTAGTCTGACATAAGTTGCAACAGTGGATACCTACAAATAAGGTACAAATAGGGGTAAGTTATAGTTGAAGCTGCTGAGGGCAGTATTGTGTGACTATCTTAAGAAAGTACATATAACTTTTCAAAATGTGGGACAGCCTGGGTACCACTGGACAGGGATTATTCCTTTATGGGGTCTGTAGTGGACAACTGACACTGGATATATACTGATAAACACTAAAGAATGAGGTGATGTGTAATGACTAGCCAAAATTCTTATGCATGTGTTAGTGTGTGCGTGTGCCTGTGAGTGTATGTGTGTGTGTGTGTGTGTGTGTGTGTGTGTGTGTGTGTGTGTGTGTGTGTCTGTGAGTGTGCGTGTGTGAGTGTGCACGTGTGTGCATGTGTCTGTGTGATAGACTCTTTTAATGTGGAGTACACTCACTAAAATGTGGCAAAGAGTGATAGACAATTTAGTAAGTAAGGTCACCATCTAGGCCACATATTTTTACTGACAATAATAATAATAAATAAGTAATAAATTACCTAACTTCTGAAAAGATCGCACAATAAAGGAGAATCTCATTTCAAGAAGAACCAAGAGTCACCATGTAATTTTTATGATTGTATAGGAAAATCTTTTGCAGCATTTTGAAAAAAAAATCTCTTTTATTTTATTTTATTTTACATTTGTTGACCGGGCTGGTCCAACTAGATATATGTCCATTTTCAGTGGAGGCCCGGGGAGAAAAGCTCCGCACATCAGAATAGTATTACAGAAACACAGGTACAATAGCAAGTTTAGACAAATTATAACAGTACATTACATATTAGTTTATGAGCAAGGAAAAAAAATACATTCCTAGTTACAAAAAATACATTCATAGTTACATAAGTATGGATATACTCTTAAGATCTATGTTAAGCTCGGAGCTCAACTTGCTGGTTCAATTAGCTTAAGGCTGTTTGGATGCATGTCTAAATTTCTGTAGAAATATGTTCTAAAAACATTTATTGGGTCCTATGCAATACCTAAAATAATGCACTTATAGCAGAATGTGATATTATACAATGATGCCTTTCTCCTACTAGAATGTTGCTAAACTCCCCAAAATGGTTGTAAATTTATTTCTTAAAATGGACATGTTTACAATTAAGTATAATATTAACAGCCACTGAATTCCATTGCCAGATACGTCTTTCATTAAGCTGTTTTTACATGACTAACATCATAGCTACACTCCCCCTGATGTAAAAACTTTTTGGTATAATTTAAATAGAACAAGATTCTAATGTTTGTACAGCACATTCAAAGATGATTGTCATTAATGATGTTATGCACCAATATAAAGTCGCCTGCAATTTGTCTGTGCCAGAAAGAGTGTTAACTGATGTACCCATTCATAATTCATTCAATCATTCTTCAGTGCCCATGATACTTTATGCAGGGCTGCCAGGGGTGGGGGTGGAGTACAAAGCTGTTTCTGGAGAGTCATCTGCTTTTGAATGTGTTATAGAATGTGCAGCTTCTGTCTTCCTTCACCTTCAGAACAATATTGCAATAGTAACTATATTTCACCAAGGGAGATATCATTGACTAAATCAGCATTTAAAGGTATTGTGCTGTTATGGTGTAAGAAAAATGAATAAATCTGAGCTAAGACTACCATAAGAAACTTGTGGTAAAGGTGATGTATGGTGCAGTTTTAGCATTTAACATCAAATGATGCTGTTAACTTCTTTGCAATTGTATGCGTTGTGGTATGCTTACTTCTATTACTTTTGAGTTGTCTTGGAAGTAATACACAACTTTGTTCTAAATATTCCTGAAACTTTCAGTATGCATAATATCTGCTGAACATAGTGAGGTAAACATAATTTCTTAAAACTTTACTTTTCCTGCTATAGCAATATTCATGTTGAAATAAACAAATAAGACGTTTTTTCTCTATAAAATGAACTTATGATGACAGAAATACTTTCCATTACACGTTTACATACCTACTTCAAGATGACAGTATGTGGCAGGTGGTACAGTGTTATTTTTACAATTGCATTCGGATATTAAATTAAAGAAAAATGCTTTCATTATCCTTACATATATTCTAATTTGATTCTCAAATGAAGAGAATGAAATGATGTTCTTTGAAATTATCAAAATAATTACATGATTACACAGTATCTCAAAACATTTTTATTTCATTCTAAAATGCTCCAAGTTACAAGTACAAGATGTAAGGCTGGATAAGCACCTCAAATCACGCTCATGATGATTAAAAGGCTCTTAACAATTTCCTGTGTACTGCTAGTTCCTAGGATGCCATTGTATGCAGTCATACTGAGTTACTCTGTACTTTGTGTTCTATTACTTTACTAGTGGTAAACTAACAAGATACTTTATAGACACTGTGCACAGACTCAGTATCATGTCTGTTACAGACCGTTTCTTATATCTAATGTCCCTAAACAATAAACAGGGTAGGTGAGCAAATGGGTGTATACATCAGTATGACTACGTCTGAACTGTATTCTGTAACAAAGGCTACAAAGTATGCAGGTCTGGTTTAAAAGTGGTGTACAGGCAAAGAGAGTGACAAATGCTCCATGTAGAGGAGCAACATATCTGATAACAAATGACAAGAAAGACTGACAAAAGCCAATGAGGCTTTATACACCGGCTTCACTATCATAGTCATGCAAAACTCTAAAGGTTTTGCTTCACGGTCATTTCAACAAGAGCTTAAAATGATCTTCCCTATTCATCCATGTTAACATAGTTCAAACTTGTTTTTTTTTTTTTATATATTTATACAGATCTTAGCATGCCTCCTGAAAAGATATAACTGAAATGTTGCTTGTTAGCTGGATTGCCTATAATATGTTTCTACATTTAAATGTGCTCTTTTAAATTAGGCATGTGCTTATACTCAGTTCATTATTCAGTAGAAATAATTGAGTTCTGCTTCTTGCTATACTGTTGACACACATTTATGCTTTATGCATAGAGGTTTTGTCTGAATATTAACTGGCAAGCTAAATAATGTCTCAGATATGGACATAAACTGTGCATGATATATAAATCTAAAAATAAGTGGAAACCAAAAATAAAATCAAAACAGAATGGTGCAGACAAGATTTCTGACAACAAGAAGTTTTTTTTGTTATGCAAAGAGAGCATATAAATTAAAAAAGCACAATTTCTTTAAAGAGAAGTAAACTACTTAAGCAGATGTTCGTGACTATGCCTGAGTTACATTGAAAGTTAAAGTAAGAAAATAAAAGAACTGCTAAAAAAAAACAAGAAAGTGAACTATTAAAATTGCACTGCAGATTCAGACCATTCCAGAATCTGACATTGACACTGATATGTCACTACCAAGGGCCACAGTGACAAATGGGCTAGCCAGAAGAAACGTTCATCTGATAGAATTTAACCCTGTAAATGAAACAAGGCAAAAGGCATTGTATTATAAATAGCTGGAGGAGATTTTATAGAATAAATGAGGCATGTTTATGTGTATATTACCTTTCTCTCTTTAGCTATTTGCTCCCAGTACTTTGGGTAGATCAGAGTGTGGGTTGTACCTTTAAGAGCCATTCTAGTTTGTGGGCATGTGCATATAAATACTGAGCACGTGCAAGCAAGAGTGCCATTTTGAGTGACCAGCCAGAGTGAAAGCATGTATGTGTGTAGCAGTCAGTCAGTTAGTTCATTTAAGTTTAATGTTCCAGTCATCCATCCTGAAGTGTTTGTGTATAATAAACTATTTAAACAAACACCCAAGCCTCATTATCTTATTTGAATACACAAGATGAGTAACATGGTATCAGAATGGGATCCAAAGTAAAACTTCTTCAAGACCATGATGCACATAGCTACAATTGGAGGAATATACAGAAGTGAATCATCTGAAGCTCAAAGGACTCACAAATAGGTCTGAAAGATAACTCTGGGTACTAAAACTCATTTAAATGATTTTTTACTCAACGAGTATAAAACAAAGCATTCAAACTATTCAAAATAGTTTCTAATTGAACAAAATGTTTGAAAATATGATACATTGATAAAAAGTACTCAAAATGCTTACAAAAATGCTTTAAATAACTTCTGAATAACATAAAATGTGCAAAAAAGGGAAAACAACCGTATTATTTTTGCCATGTGCTTCTTTTTCATATTAACTAAAGCTATTTGAAATATCTGATGTGTGCAAAGTGTGCAATGCTTGTTGCTTATAGCAGTGAAGAAATTCAAACTGAAGGCTCAGTAGTGCATTCATATTATTCTGCTGGGAACAGCTATGACTTACAATTTTATGTAGTCAAGAGACACATGCTGTCATTGTTAGGCCTCAAAGACAGTTTGAAAATGGGTCTGCTTTCATTTAATGCAGAAGTCCATCATGTAAGCACATGTAACAATGGAAATTTTGCACAGACTATTTTTTCTGACAGTGCTGATCTTTTCAAAGACAAGTTAGGCAAACTCCCAAATGTGTACTCCATGAAATTAAACCATGAGGAAAGCCTAGTTATCAAGCCAGCAGAAAAAGTTCCAGTAGCCCTGCAAGGCAGAGTCAAAGCTGAGCTATATAATATATACAGAAGAAAAATCCACTAGTACAAAAAAGAAACACAATACCAAACAGAAGTAGAGCTAATAAATTCTTTTACTGCACAATCTTCCGTTGAAGACAAAACTGCTGAGGTACCAGATTGATTGTGCAGTAAAATAATTTATTAGCTCTACTTCTGTTTGGTATTGTGTTTTTTTTTTTGTCAAAGCTGAGCTAGACAGAATGGTGCATCTAGGAGTAATTTGTCCAGTAGAACAAACAACTGAATGGGTATCCTCCATGGTGGTAGCTCATACGAAAAGCTCAGATGATATTAGAATATGTATTGATCCAAGAGATTTGAATAAAGCACTAAAACAACCTCGTCATCCAATGTGTACAGTTGAGGAAGTTGCTGCCAAATGTCATTTTGATGGAAGATGTTTTTTTCTGTCTTAGATGCAAAAAGTTCATTTTGGCAAATTTTGTTTGACTAAAAATCTTCATTGCTAACCACTTTCAGTGCACCATTTGGAAGGTACAGATTTTTGAGAATGCCATTTGGGATAAATTCTGCCAATGAAGTCTTTCAACATGCAATGGAGCAAATTTTTTTATGGTTATCCATGTGCTATTACAGTAGATGATATTCTTGTAGGAGGCAATGGTGAAATTGAACATGATAGAAACCTCAGGAAAGTTCTGGAACATGGTCGTGAAGTGAATCTTAAGCAAAATCCTCAGAAATGCAATTTCAGGCCACAAGAAGTTACTTTTGTGGGTCATTTGTTTAGTAGTTCAGGCTTATGACTAGATCCTTCCAAGCAAACTGCAATTTTTGAGATGCCAGCTCCAAACAAAGTCACCTCCTTATGTTTTCTTGGTATGGTTAACTATTTGGGCAAGTTTATTCCAGATATGAGTGACCTTTCTAAGAGAGCTGACATGTAAGGATGTAACTTGGTCCTGGTTGGAACAACACCAAAGAGGATTTGAAGTCCTGAAACAGAAAATTGCCAGTCCACCCACTTTAAGGTACTATGATGTTCACAAATCTGTCACTCTTTCTTGTGATACTTTGAAGTCTAGTCTTGGTGCAGTCATTCTTCAAGAGGGCAGACCAGTAGCCTATGCATCCAGAACTCTGATCCAAACTGAGATGCAGTATGCCCAAATAGAGTAAAAGCTATTTGCAATTGTTTTTGCATGTTTGAAGTTCCATGATTATATTTATGGCCAACCTATTCTAAATGAGACTGACAACCAATCTTTGGTTACTATTTTAAAAAAGCCAGTCCACACAGCTCTTGTGGGATTGCAATGAATGATGTTGAAATTCCAAAAGTACAGTTTTCATTTGATTTATACAAAAGGCAATCTTAATTTTGCTGATACTGTATCCAGATTACTCAGAAAACTACTGAAGAGCATGACAGTGAGAAACCTGATTTTGAGGTCATAGAAGTGAGAAATTTTTCTTCCACACATCTTGATGAGCACAGAACTCAGACAGCTTCAGATCCAATTTTCTGGAAGCTCAACCACTTTATCAGTCGAGGATGACCATCAAAGCAATCTTGTTTACCACTAGATGTGCAGCAATATTTTCCTTACAGAAACAAGATTTTGATGGAAGATGGTATCATCATGAAGGGTCCAAAAGTGATTATTCCAAAATCCTTGCAACAAAAGTATATAAAAATCTTGCATTATGGCCACCCAGAAACTGATTCTTCCAAAGGAAGGGTGAGAGGACTAGTATTTTGGCCTTCTATGTCAAAAGGTATTGAGAAAGAACTTTCAGCTTGTTCTGTTTGTAATAGTACTAAACCGCATCAACAAAAAGAACCACTTCAGCTAAGCCGGATTCCTAAACTACCCTGGCTGACAGCAGCTACGGATATTTTTGAATGCAATGGTCAACATTACTTGGTGTTAGTAGACTCTTATTCAAATTTGTTCTAGATTGACCTACTTCCTAACTCATGTCAAGTACTGACATTACAAAGTTGAAGAGACATTTTTCTGTCCATGGTAATCCACAGAAAGTCATTTCTGACAATGGTGCACAGTATACAAGTCAACAGTTAAAAAGATTTGCCAAAACGTGTCATGTTACTAGTAGTCTTGAATATCCACAATTGAATAGTCTGGCTGAATGTGCAGTTTAAAGGGCAAAACAGCTGTTAGAAAAGTCCAAACATGACAATATTGATGTTTTTCTTAATCTGCTTAATCTCAGAAACATTTCTCTCAACAATTTACTTGGTTTACCTGCCCATAGATTAATGTTGAAACAAACCAGAAACACACAGTACCAATTAGTAAGGATCTGTTGACTCCAAGTGCCAAAAACAACAAAGCAGTAAAAGCTCAACTCCTAAAGAAGCTTTTGTCCCAAAAGTCCTACTATGATAAAACCAGCAAGCCTCTGAATTCATTAAAAAAGGAGAGTTAGTGAGGATGCAGATGGTGAAAGGATTTGACCGAATAGGACTTGTGAAACATTTGTGTGAGGAACCAAGATCATACATCATTGAGTTGCAAAGGATGGAATTCATGTGGAATTGGAAACATTTACTTCCGGTGTCTGAGCCAGTGTTACATTATCTTGTGTGTAATGGAGACTAATTCTCATAGGGATTGTCCAGTATTCCTGTTGTAGAGAACATTTCATCATCTGTTCCTGCTCCTGAAAGTATCCCTGAAAATCCAGAAGAAGTAGAACATTCCGAAGTGACTGTCCCTGTTGCTAAACCCAGTTCTAATTATTATATTATGGAGTCAGGTCATATCTCAAGACCTAATCCCAAATACACAGCAACCTGGACATGGTTGTTATTCCTTGTATATACCTGTATAATTTGCATGCTTTTCCAATTGTCATTTACATTGCAGAAAAGAATAGTCAAAGAGGGAGGGTGTAGATCAGAGTGTGCGTTGTACTTTTAAGAGCCATTCCAGTCTGTGGGCATGTGCATGTAACTACTGAGCACGTGCAAGCATGAGTGCCATTTTGAGTGACAGCTGGAATGAAAGCATGTGTGTGTGTAGCAGTCGGTCAGTTAATTACTTCATTTAAGTTTAATGTTCCAGTCATCCATCCTGATGTGTTTGTGCATAATAAACTGCTTAAATGAACACCCAAGCCTCATAGTCTTATTTGAATACACAAGACGAGTGACACCTTGGTTCTTTAGCCAGTTTTATCCAATAAGTTACAGCTCCCTCTTACCTATTGTTTGTATCCCTTATTGCAGTCATTCCTAACAGCAGAATCTCTTCTCTCCATTCCCATGTTGGTTTAGTTTTTCATATACTTTCGGATACTTTATGAATATAATATTCTGTACAGTTAATGTTATTCTTAAAATTCTGCATTCAAAATCCCAGTGTATC
Source organism: Protopterus annectens (assembly GCF_019279795.1). Taxonomy (NCBI): domain Eukaryota; kingdom Metazoa; phylum Chordata; order Ceratodontiformes; family Protopteridae; genus Protopterus; species Protopterus annectens. The sequence continues at coordinate 1,732,595,533 of NC_056728.1, forward strand.
CTTGTTTCTTGAGCTACCCCCCTGTTTCATCATCATTCCTTTTCATTTTGAATCATAGGTGTCTGCTTGTGTTATTTATAGGAGTCTTAACTGTGTAGCTCTGAAATACCCCTTCAGTTTGGGCAATCCCAAATGGCATTGTTATATTGGAAGGATCAGCTTATCCTACTTGACTCTTGCCGTCTTGCTGTCCCAGATAAAATCCTTCAGTTGTTAGTAAGAGTGTATAGTTCTTGGCTCCCAATTGTCCTAGTTTTGCAAAACATCTCTGATTCTGTCTCCTATCTTTTTACTCTGTGCCTCAAAAAGACAGAATTATAGTTAGTTATTAATTCCAGTCATTAGAGTTCCATGCTTCATAGTGTTCAGAAATGGCATGTCAACACAAAACCTGTTCTGTCAACTTTGTACGTTAGTTGGAGATATCTTGCTCACTCTGCTTGATGAACTGCTTCCTTTAGGGTAGAAGATTTGATTCTTTTCACCTTCTGCCTGCCGTGTGACTTTGAGTAAGTCAGTCATGTAAGTACTATCAGGTCCCTTTTTTGTGTGTGTAGGGGGTGTTTACCTCAAATTATTTTTGACTTTGTGCAGTATTCTTGGGCAAAGAAGTTGAGATGTAGTTTGGTCTGTTCCTAGTAAAACTGGAACTAAAGAATGACAGGCATGTGAGTTTTAGACTTTGTATCCTTCACAAGAATACTTGCTGATGCAAGGCTTGTTATTTTATCAGGTTTCTAAATATATAAGAGCAATGTCGAAAAGTTGGTCCTGATTTTGGATCTTTGTGTCTGGTTATTGAGCTAACAGCTTGAAAGGTAATGGGGAGAGTTGCAATTAGTTGCATTGGATGGTTTTGCCATTTCTGCACAATCATGTATGTAATTATTAATTTATTTGACTTCAAGTGAGCATCTGAAGTATGTACAATCATACAGCTGGCTATAATTAATGGTGACATCTTTATGTGAGTGTGTGTGTGTGTGTGTGTGTGTGTGTGTGTGTGTGTGTGTGTGTGTGTGTGTGTGTGTGTGTGTGTGTGTGTGTGTGTGTGTGTGTGTTTATATAATTATACTCTCCAAAGTTTCTATAAAGTCATAATGAGCAGGAAAGATGCAAGGCATGTAACAATTTATAAAGCAGTATTTTGGTTAGGTGTTAACACAACTTTGAAATGCTGTACAGACTAAATCAGTGTATCATATAGAAAGATAATGAGAAAAATAAATTCCTTTTTAAGGAAACAAAGCATCAATTTTAAATAACCTAGACACGGGCAAGGAATCATTAGGTGATAATAGAGTGCTATGATTTGGATCCCCTCATATGAGTTTTGGTGGCCCGCTATTTATTACTTTGAGTGGTGAGATATTGATAGGTATGATTCCCATCCACCCCTTCAACCTCTGGTGACCCCGTATTTTGCCCTAATCACTTGATACTACCTTGCATGGGTGTTCTGGTCCCAGAATGTATCCAGACAAAGTGTGTGGCTTTTTTTAGAATTGCTTTGAGTTCTAGTTCATGTTTAGGCTGAGATGTCTTCTATGTTTTTATTTATTTAACTATACCATAAATATCTGATTAATGAAAGTTCCCTGACCAAGTCTTATAAAATAAAAATAAAAAAACAGAGATTTTATAGTAATTTGTCAAAGTGAACTATAGTTACAACTAGCACAAATAGTAAGTCAAAAAACAGGCATGCATATCTATTTACAGCTCAGTTAGGGTATATTCGTCTGGTGCAGCTATATAGGTATGCATCTGTTAGCATCATGAGTGTCCTCATTTGATAAGTTGTACTTGCAAACAAGGCAAATTCACACATTTATGCTTATCCCTAAGACCACAAATTTATATATATGCAAATTCTGAATACAATGATTTTGGACCCTCTGCTATGATTTTTTGTGACCCCTTGCTTATTACTTTGATTATTGAGACATTGTGAGGTATGATTCCCATCCACCCCTTCAACCTCTGGTGAGGTCTGTATTTGCCCTAATCACATGGTACTACCTTGCCTGGATGTTATGGTCCCAGTGTGTATACAGATTATTTGCTCTTAACAATGGATGTATATTTTTCCACAATTTTAAAGAAAGAAGTAGGGCCAGATTCACGAAGGCTTGCACGTAGTCTAAGAGTAGAGTAAGACTCCATGCAGCCAACATGTCTGCCAAGTGATCCAGAAACAGCCGGCAGGGGAGTGTAAGAGAACTCCTAAAACAACTCTTACACAGACAGGGTTAGGTTATGCAAATTATCTCATTTGCTGCCGAAAGCTATGCAAATGAGATAAATTTGCGATCCAGGAAACCCTAACCTGTCTGAGTAAGAGTAGTGTTATTTGCAGAAATGTACTCCGTTGTCAACTGAGTACCGTTCTGCAAATAGCAAAACGGAGCCGTGACAGCTCCAAATAAAGAATGCATCCAGTTGAGGAAGCATGCCCATGGCCAAATATACGGCCATTGGCAATTTTTCCCATTGCAAAATAAAAAAAATATATTTTTTTTACCTCGATCTCCGAAGTTTAAGTGTAGCGCAGCGCCGCACAAAACTGCTGCACTCTAAAAACCATGAAAAAAAAATAAAAGCCACAAATAGGGATTTTATTCAAAATATTCAACTGCCATGCAAGTGAATGGCAGGCTGAAGACAACATGGCTACTGAGTAGAGGTTGCTAAGGGGGGAAGCTCAGTCTAAGAGATGTAACCAAGCATTAGTAGGCAATCCTATGCAAATGAGGGTAAGGATGGTGAATCCCAATTTTACATGGCATATGAGCAAAGTCTGTGGAGTGTAAGAGTAGGATAAGGGGAGTATCAGAGTAGAAGATAGGTGACATCATGAGGGGGGGTATGTATGAAAGAATGTAAGCTCATTGGAGCAGAGTGGTATGTGTTTGCTGTCAGTTACTCATCACTGGAAGAGGCGTGTCAACAGGTATCCTAGCTAAAGCCAAGAAATTGAAGGTGTATGCCGTGAATAACACTAAAGTTTCTTGTAGAAGTGCCTGCAATGTGTTTGCACATGGGTGCACACCTGTAAATCCGAGTAAGACTGTGTGCACACGTGTGCGACTGTGTGCGTGCATTTAAGCCGTAGTGAGCATGTATAAGGTTGTTGAAATCTTTGTAAGCGCGTTTGCACCTGTGTGCACGCGTTCAAGCAGGAATCAGCAAGTGTTAGGCCGTGTAAGCATGTGTGCGCGCGTGTGAGCTGGTGTGCACGTGTTTGCACTTGTTTGCATGGTGCTGCCCCCTGTGGAAGCAGAAAGGGAAAAGGAAGCACAACAAATAGTAGGAAGTTAACAAAGGAGAACTAGCAGAGCTAGCAGGTGAAAACAATCAGAATCAGGCAATTACACAGGCAGTACGCTAGCCCAGCCCAGCCAAGCCCAGCACTCTGCAAACAACTTTCCACCATGTTTTCCTCAGAGACACTGCAACACTGCAGTAAACTAAGAGAAGTGAAAACTTAAAAAGCTTTACTGAGATAAAGAAATGTTAGGGGCTGCCATTGCTATTATAAGGCGACATATGCAACATGATGAGGGTGGTGACAATGCGAATGCTGCTGAGCAACCCACACTGATGAGATGGAGAAGAGTGTACAGGCCTAAGGTAACCTACCAGGGGCTACATGAGCTGGAGATAGTGGAGCACTATAGAGTGGGCAGAGACCTCATGCAGCAAATTGTTGAGCTGTGCAGGCCACGCCTCACACACAGAACCAACAGAGGGGAACCCATCCCAGTGCAAACCAAGGTATGTGTTGGCCTAAGAATACTAACAACAGGTACCTTCTAGAGACCAACTGGTGATATGATGGGGATTTCACAGGCATCAGCATCCAGGGTACTGCACCATTTCCTGAATGCCATGTCAGCACATGTTGGTGATCATGTATATTTCCCCAATTCCAGTGAGGTATTGGCCAGCAATATGCGTCTTTTCCAGCAAATAGCGGAATACCCTGAGGTAGTGGGTGCAATAGACTGCACGCACATACGCATCAAATCACCAGCTGGTGAGCAGGGTAGGGCCTACTTTAACTGCAAGGGCTTCCACTCCATCAACTGCCAGGTTGTGTGTGATGCCCAGGGCATAATACTGAATGTGTGTGCTGGCTGCCCTGGAAGCTACCATCATTCCCATTTCTGGCATCTGACACAGCTGTACCAGACATTTGCCAATGGGGGTATCCCTCATGGGCACCTAGTGGGGGATGCTGGATATGCACTGGAGCCATGGCTGATGACACCCATCAGAAATGCACACACACCTGAACAGGAATGCCATAATGAGGCACACGCACAAACGCAAAATGTAATCGAGCATGTGTTTGGGCTGCTCAAGTCACGGTTCCGGTGCCTGGATACATCTGGTGGACCCTTGCAGTACTCACCAAATACATGTACCCAAATTGTCATTGTATGTGCTATGCTACATAATATGATCCTGTGAAAACAGCTGCAGCAGGAGCAGCATAGGGCCGGGCCAAACAGCCCCCCACCATTGCCAAGACCATCACAGGCAGAGCATTACTCAGAGGAGGAACAACCTGAGCCTGCCCCAGTAGACAGAAGGAGGCGTGCCCAGTATGCTTTGGCCTTGGCAAAGAGGCAATGCATAGCACATACACTGGCTCAGTAGGAACCCTGGAAATTATATCTCTCTCTGACTTGCACATATAGTAAAAGGGATGCCTAACTTGACACTACCTGTTTTCAAACATGTATAGAGAGTGTACTACGTGCATCCAACATAGGCAGCCCAGCAGCACCACCTGAGGCATGATTGCCATGATTTAAGCAATATAAAGCAGTGCTAAACAGCTTTTACCACGATTTAGTATATGTAAACAAAATTGCACACACCTAACTAGAACAACTTTGGACAATGTTGAGCAATATTGGGCAACATTCAGCAATGTTGGTTAATGTTGAGCAATGTTGGGCAAGTTCAGTCAAAGTTGGTCATAGTTGAGCAAAAGCAGGTAAACATGCTCATATTTGCTTTACTGGTCCTTAAGCAGTCTGGTCTGCCCAGTATGAAAATATAAAGCAGTGACAGCCCTTGAACCCAGAATATTGTGCACTATAGTCACAGTACTGAACCACTAAACCATAACAGTATTTCACTGGTCAGCCTGTATGAAGAAATGTTGATAAGTCTATGCAAAGTGTCTCATGGAAACCCTGCAGGCACAGCATAATCCCTGTAGAGTTATGACACAAAGGTGAGCCCTGCAGTAAAAATACAACTTGATTTTCAACAAACATATAGTATAAATGTTAATATTGGGTGCGTTCACACACGTCAACAAATGTAGTGGACTTCAGACAGCAACATACTGAAAGGTCAAATTGGGCATGCTCACACACGAATAAATGAGGCAAATGTCAGGCAACAACATACTGAAAGGCCAAACTGGGCATGCTCACACACTTAGGCCATGTCTGAGTACAGCAGTGGGCCACACATCTGGCAGTTGCATGTGTTAACCCAGGAACCTCTCACTATTTACCAATCCTGCCTTGTGCACACAGTTATATGACAACAGACACATATATAATATATTGGAACCCTGTCATAATCAAATATGTACTACAGATACTTAGGTTGTTCATAGAAAGTGGAAAAGCAAAGAAGATAAAACACCTTCAATCAGTATCATCAATAAACAATGTGCACTCCAAACATTATCCAGTCCAGGTTATGGAAAGATTATCTGCGAAGGAGTCCATACAGAACCATGACACTTCCTTCAGCTATGTCATAAATAGCAATGTACACTCATATATGTCCTGAGTCAGGGCCAACTGTAAATGACTGACAATGCCAACATCCTGTCAGACAGGCCCATACATACATACCCACCTCCCACTGACAAAAGGCCCTATCATCATACCAGGAGATATCACATGTAGGATGGGTAAACAGCTCCTTCCAAAGCTGAAAACATGGCATCAGTTGGATTACATTGTTTCCCTATATGTGTCATAAGTGAACTGCAGAACAAACAGACCCTGCACCTGAACAGTCTGTTGAGCCTCACCCTCTCTACAGGGTATGAAACTGTTGAATGGGTTATAGCAACATATGACTCACTCCACAACTGTTGGTGCACAACAGGCCATGGGAACTATAGTCTTATAAGCCTATGAAGTCTGATCTGCAAGGCCATGGAGTCTATCATGATTGAAGTCATAAACAGAGCTATTGGAAGCCTACAAACACACAATCCTACCAACTTTGGTTTGGTCATGGGCAGGTCATGGTTCCCAAACCTACTAGACTGTTTGCAAGACAGCCACCCAGGGCATACATCAATGAAATGAGCTACACACGTCCCACATAGACTTTGAATAGCCCTTTTCCAACATACCAGACACATGTCATATCCACAAAATCAACAACCTGTGCATAAATATGTATTGTCATCTGATGGATTGGCAACTGGGCCACAGATAGATCACACAAGGTAAGAATTGTGGAGTCCTGCTCAAGCTGGTAACACCTGCTGTCCCCCATGGCTCAGTCCTGTGATTGCATAAAACAAAGTGCACACACATTACCATGTCTAGTCTGATGATGTCAGCATCCTACAAATATAGCAGGAGAAATGAAAACACCCAGTAAAGCATATAGCGCGTTGTGTTAATGCGTTATTCTCTAATATCATAACATAGTTAGGTAGGGGTTTGAATCCTGCAATTGCTGTGTGTGTGGGGGGGTGTATGTTTGTGTGTGATTTCCTTTGAGAGGAGGTCCCTTTTTGGAGACTAGAAAAGCACCTTAAAAGTGGTATATTCGTCTTTGGCAAGTCTGATGATGTCAGCATCCCACAGATATAGCAGTGGAAATGAAAGCTCCAAGTAAAGCATATAGCGTGTCGTGTTAATGTGTATCTCTCTAGTATCATAACATAGTTCGGTAGGTGTTTGAATCCCGCAATTGCTGAGTGTGTGTGTGTGACACTGTTGGTTAATGTGTTATGGGTTTTGCTTTTACTACTGTATGACATATCAGTATAACAACAGTATGTGCATTGCACACTTCATGTATCCGTGTGTCAAATACATATATGTACATGTGACCTCAATTAGTTCATAGGTGTGAAGCCTGCTTTCTACACGAATACATCTGTTACCTTTGACAGATTGTGCTGCTGCTTCTCAGACCTTAGGTCACATATGTATGTTTGTGACAAGGCCAGCCACTGTAGTGATCTGTGGTCTAGGTCATCTGTGTCACACACACCCATGACAGTTTCTATAGAATAGTGTGAGTGAGGTTTCATGCCTGGGGTATATTTCAGACATGTTCAAACACAACAAAGTCTGTCAATAATGGACATTCATTATAGGTGTACAACAACTTTGTGGATATGCATACAGACCCCTTATTGCTTATGTGATACACAGAGGGACTTCAGAATACCTTTGGAAATGTGAATACCAAAGGACAGATGACATAACACTTGGCTGTATGTACACATCGGTACCCATTCTACATGTTGGGGGCTACTACTTATGTGGTACTGTCGGGATACTATGTTTAGTAAATGTGGATGACTATGCTATAGTTGGCTTATAGCTGTACAGCATGGGTTGGACAACAGGTATCTGTCTGTATGATACCCTTGTGGAGGATAAGTGTCTCATCCGGAGAATGCATTGTAGGCCACTGTATGCATTTCCAGATGTGGACGGACATATCCCTAGTGTGTTTGCTTGTACCTAAGAGGGCTATATGCCAAACAGGAGTGGTCCCAGGAATGGGTGGTGGTCAATACCACTGGTTACTGGTATAGTATAGTACAGGAAGGATCCAAATGCTACTGAGTTTCCTACATCTGTGTGTCAGTTGTCAAGACATCATCTAACGATTGGTTATAGTCAGGCTGTTGAGGTTGTGTATACTACCAGAATGCAAACCAATGACAGATAGTAACAGTATCACCCACATCATAGTGTCAAACCATGTCATACACACATGTGTACCCAAGTTAAAACATATGTGTAGTAAAATGCATACTGGCCACCAATAGAAACTATGAAGTGTTAACACTGTGTAATACAGGGCATGTCACCCTTCCCATGTGTCCACTATGCACGTACATGCAGACAGTACACCTCCTCCATGTTCACAAATGTACACCTACAAATCTGTACTGCACACATCACACACGTACTGTCCACTCACCAACACATGCTGCCAAAACTACACACATCAGCCAAGTGGCACATGGGCAGACAATACATTTTTGGAATTAACACTGGTGTAAACAATACTACATTGATAATCATAGCTTTAATGCATCATGTCTGCTCAGATATGCCTACAAGGATATCATTACACCTTACTGTTGACAACATGCTAACATTGCTACACTGCTATAAAGTCACCCTCTGCATCAGCACCATGTTAGCCTGTTCCTGCATCAATGTTACAGATGACAGGAGGTGGCACAGTTTCATCATATGCACAGGGTGTGTTGTTGGTTTGCCAGAGCCCAACATTGACTCATCCAATCGACATGTATGTGTGTGTGTGTGTGTGTGTGTGTGTGTGTGTGTGTGTGTGTGTGTGTGTGTGTGTGAGGGACAAAAGTACAGCATGGGTCAATGTTGATGTAATGTGTGTGCGTGTATATGTTAGCCCTAGGTGTTTGGTTTATATGTGTGTGTCTGCATGCACACAGTTCCACCATGTGGCTGCCATATACGGGAGGTTGTGGGACAGCCACAGACTGTGCCTGCCAGGCTGTACAGATCACCGTCTCTACCCACGGACACAGTACTTGTGCCTGGCAGGGGTGCCAATGACAGTATCGGGTACTAAGCCAGACTGGGTACTATCATCAGAGGCAGAGGGATGTCGACGGGACCCATGTCCCTGCTGGGACTGGCCAGAGCCACGTGCACATGGTCTTCTATGATGGTCTATTGACAGCCCAGCCACAACATTGCAAGGGCTGGTACTGCCACTACGGGAGCGGCTGTGACTTGTGTGTCATCCGCGATGACTGCCAGATGATGATGTTGCTGGCATACGTCCACGTTGACGTCTCAGCCATCCTGCACTGTCCTGGCACATGGACATGATATTGCGGAGGACAACTAATGTCTCCCCCTAACATCTATCAATGACCTCGGTGTAATTACGGATGTCACCGGCAAGGTCACGGATACTGTCATTGATAGCGGTGTTATGGGCCCTCTGTGCCCTTAGTCCCTGTCTGGTGTACCATTCCATATGTGCCTGTGCCTGCATTACAGCCCAGAACATACCTGAGGTTGTAAGACCTGTGGGAGGCACATCTGCCAGGGGCATTACAACCAGCAGTGATCCCACGAGAACCCCTGGACATCTGCTGATGTGGTACCATTGCAGGAATCTGGGTATGGCTGCTGTGAGGGAATGCATGTGCCATAGATACCACGCTATCCTGGTCAATGCCTACTGTATGCTGTCCCTCAGCTAAGGCCATTGGTGATGAGGGATGTATTGGCAGCATGAATGTGCGCAAAGCTGTGTACTGTCGATTGGTGGCCCAGCAACAGACCCTGTCAAACCTGCCTGTGCCACAACACATGTATCATCATTTCCACTATTTGTGGCAGTGACTCCAGGTTCCCTGCTGCACTCAACCAACACAACCTCAGTACCTGTGAGAGGAAGACAGGAAACACGCTTTACAATCTGTGCATGATATTAGCACACATGCACACATGAACACATGCACACATGAACACATGCACACATGCACACATGAACACATGAACACATGCACACATACACACATGCACACATGCACACATGAACACATGCACACATGAACACATGCACACATGCACACATGCACACATACACACATGCACACATGAACACATGAACACAAATACACTACTCACTAAAGTAGACACACACACACACACACACACACACACACACACACACACACACACACACACACACACACACACACACACACACACACCAACAGCAATCCAGAACATACTAATTAGTGCATTAGTGGTTGATGGTGGAGTACAGTATCACAAGTCAAAGAGTCCTATCACATGTGTCAGCATGCAGGATGTGTGTTGCTCAACAGCATGCAGCGCGAGTGTAGAGAGTCCTTGTTAATAACAGTATACATGTCTTTGATGCATGTGTGTTATTCATTGATTGGCCTCACCCTGGAACACAATATGTACATGGACACAACATTGCTGTGCAAGTATTAAATGCTTTTCAATATCCTGTGCACCATCACTCACAGGTATACATACCATGGCTGGATGCACACAACTGGCAGGTGTATAGCAATGAATGTTATGTGTAGTACTGTAGTTACTGTAACTGGATGTAGTGTAGTACCATGAGCCATCATCAGGCAGCATCATGTGGTCACTCAAGGCCACTAATGTGTGCCACACTGGCAACTATCTTGCTGTATCTAAACTGCAGCACTGTGGCTACATTAACCATTTCACAGGCAGTTGTTACATGGTTATGTAAGGTGTTCAATAGGGAGCATTGCCTAACATGAATGTGTTGTGTGTTGAAGAATGTCGCACCGCCCCATGATAGACCTCTACCCCTCAGGTATAGTATGTGTGCTGTGTGGATGACATTTGGGATACTGGAGTCTGATCTTACAGCAGGTGTCTAAATATGCCATGTGTATCATATTAACGCGTTCTGCATATGACAAAGTGGTGTATGTTGTGTGCATGTGTATTGACTCTGCCTATACAATGTCCACTACAGTGTACCACAATTGTTTGGGATGCTCTGTGTATTGCATGTGTTTGAGGCAGCTACTCGTGTTACTGGGATGTGCATAGTCCCACAGAAAACATGCAGAGCATGCATTATGTGTAGATGTTTTACATGTGTATATGGCCTACAACTCACCTATGACATGCACATGTTATTTGCTATATTAAATGTAGAACACTCACCAGCATGGGTCTGCTGTCTTGCTGTCACACCAGAGGGACCTACAAGGATATGAGACAGTTTGTCAGTGTCAACAACTATGGCATTGCTGCTGTGAGTTTGCAATTTTCCAGTAGTACAATGGTTGACAGTCACAGGCATACAGATTATGTTCCAAATTATCAGGATTGCACAACACCAGGCTCCGCATCTTCTAAATACACAGTACACATCTGACATGTGTATGTTCTAACAATCGAGCTAACAGTAGTTTACAGATATGCCATGTTACCTGCACGCTCCGAGTCAACTTGCTGGGTGACTCCAGCCTCCATGATGACACATGTCTGTTGTAGTGGTTGGGCAGGAGCCACCACGCTGAGGAGCAGCTCTTCCACTCTGGTGAGGGGCGGATGTAATGCTGCACCACCACCTGTGGCAAGCTGTTGTCTGCAGACATCAGAGGCATGCTGCCGGACATGTCTAATTAAATCACTGCAGTGATGGCGTACCTGCTCATAAGTCCGGTTATGCATGCCTACGTCATTAACCTGATGGACAATATCTTGCTACAGTGCAGTGCACTCATGCTGGTCCTGGCTGGTTCTGGAGAACAACAGGGTGTGATGTTGTACTAGAGTGGATATTATGATTTTCTCCTCTTCAGGGGAATACACAGGGTTGCGATGGTGAGACATGCCCCTGGAAGACAATAAAACAATAATTGTGAGCAAGTCATGTGGCACACTTAACATTCTAAAGTACAGATATCAATGAAATGACATATATAGAAACCTATTGGCTGTCAGTAGATGCACACTTTTAATACCACATATCAGTGCTCAGCCCACAACTGCCTGACAGTGCCTGGCATGTTTTATATATTAAACCATGTTCTGCACAGCAACAAAGTGAAACCAGTATGTAAGACTATACAACAGTATATGGCATACTGTATGTGACACAATGCACCACCTAGCCACAGGAGATATATATGAAGCTAATGCATACAGAAATATGTCATCCATTGAAATAATTGTAAGGTACAGTTACAGTACTACCAGTACACCACACTACTTGTTGATAGCAAACCCCTAAGTAACATATGTGCACATTCATCAATATAGGTGGCATACTGCTGTACTACACTATACATGTTGCTAGATATGCACTTATATCCTGTAACACACATACGACTGAGACCATGTTACAGGCATGCCCACACACACATCAGACATACCTACAAGACACAAAGGTATGGCAACCCAGATGAGCTTTACCTGTGTACCATACAGTACTGTGTGTCAGAACTTACAAAACCTTATGCCTGAGGTATGTAATGTGTGAGGACTACAGGTAACAAACAAAACAGTGTTTCCAAGCAATGTGGATATACACCATACTGTGCTGTTTAGGCCTACAGCTTCAGGTATTACTACAGTTCATACGGGATTTGTATTCACTAGTGTTAGCAATCAATAAGCATACATGTACTGCTTTAGCCTACAATGGCACACTCCAGTCAACACCATGGAACTACATCACACCGTATGCCATACTGCTTTTCCTGCCTAGCAATAGCATACATATCTTTTGCGGCGATCAGAGCTAGAACACTACATACCATGATATAAACAGTTTCCCACTAGGCTATCACACATATACACAGTGTTGGCAAATTCACCTACACATTCACCATCACACTCAGTTAACCTCACATAGCAATTAATGCAACAAGTACATGCGTCTGTGTATCAGGTCCTAGGTACCTAATAGTTTATTAGCCATAGGGCCTATAGAAGCCTAGCCATACGGTATCCTGCCCTTCAACACCCATGTAATTTAGGTTCATGTGCCCCTGTCATGCAGAGCCACAGAGGTGATTCCCGGGTTGTATTTCCTATCCCACATCCATTCATCATGATTATTCATGACGACTGCTAATGAGGACCTTTCTTTGCTATTGATAAGTAGTTAGTTCCAGAGTATGGTATGTGTCTGAGATGAGAATGTACCACTCCAGCATGTTCTGCTTTTTGACGTTACAAGGTTTAGATCAGTACAGTGTGTAGCTTGTAGGGATTTTGATCTGTTTACATAGAGCATGTACAACACCTGTGGGTTTGGCATAGCTTTGTATGTTAGGCAGAGGTTGCCTCTGGGTAGGCGGTATGTGACACAGTGTAGCTGTGGTTTTGTAAGACAGTCTGCATAGGGCATCTGTTTGAGTCTGGTAATACTCTTTGTGAGGTATGTGTCTGTCATCAACAGTTGCTGTAGATGTCTTCTGAGGTACATACCAAAAGGGCCATTGTACTCTATGATGGGTTTTATAACTGATGAGTAGAGTGGAACACTGACCTCTTTTTCCATGGATGACACACCTTTTCTGATGACATGTGGACCGTACACAGTTTACATGACTAGTGTGGCACTGTGATTATCAAAAGGGACACTACTGTCCACCTGTGTCCCATGGTCTCTTATCACAGTTTTGGTGTTGAGTAGACTACTACCTATGTGGTAGTTCATGGGTACAGGGTTTTTAATAAAAGGGATGGCAATACATTTACAACATTGAGCTTGAGCGTACTTATAAACATCCATTGGTGTACATATAGATTTACATATAGGCACATATACAGTCCACCTTTCATGGTGGGAATATCAATTATGCAAAGGTTGAGAGGGATACAGTTATGTAATAATATTACACAGTCTTGTGCAGAATGCATTGAAGGTATTCTCAGCCCATGTATCTTTATTAGGACTCCCTGTCTGGAAGACTAAAAACCTAACAAATCATACCCACAGCGTTTAAACACCACATGTCATATACCAGCACTGTATGCTGTCTTGTTTGCCACACACTACAACCTACATAAAAATATGCACATAACAACCTTCACCAACATATATATGTCCACCCTTCACAAACAGTTGCAGTATGTCCCTTGCTCTATGCACATGTTAAGATGCTAATATATCTGACACATAAATATCTCCCCATACGTGTGTGCCATACACATACAAGGTCCATGCTGTTGTAAGTCCGTAGACCTCACGGATGACCTATTGGGCTTGCTACAACATGAACAGTTGTCACATGTGTGCATAACAGTAATATTACAGGGAGTATTTATAGCTGCTAATGCTACATTACTACACTAGCCTGGTACAGCAGTTGCCAATGCTAAGCTACACATTATATGACTATCATGCATGTGTTACTCTGTCACATCCAGGTTTATATAGCTGTTTGCACTACTCCCCCAAACAGCCATTATACACAGTACTGTACAGAACATAGATAACATGATCAGATGTTTGACATTTAAATTTGAGCTACATATGTCACAGTTATGTCCCACTGCACACAGCTACACACTAATTTGTCCATGGCAGTAGTTATGTATGGCATCAATGCATACATACCTACTGCTGCCACATATGCATGTTTCAAAGTATGTACAGTACTCTTCATAAACATCTACTACTTGCCGGTAACCACATATCTGTTACATACCTGTTTGTCACTTTCAGGTCCATCTGTGTATGTTTTGACAATTTTTTTTTGGTCTTAATTAAGTAAAGTTTGCTTTTACTTAATTTTTTTAGGTTATTAATTAAGTTTTTTTTTACTTAATTAATATTTTTGGTTAGTAATTCAGTAAATTTGTTTTACTTAATTACATTTTTGTTTTATTAACTAATAATTTTTTTACTCCTCTCCAGGTTTACAGATGCTACATCACGAGCAATGTAATGATTGCATGTGGGGATAGCAAGTACAGTCTGCTTTTATAGGTACCTGCACATGTGCATGTGATGCCCTCTGCACCAATTGGTGCCCAGCATTTGGTAAATACATACAGCCTGTTGTGTGGTAATTGCAGTACTCACTGTCATAGCAACCCAATGCTATAAATTGCTAAGTTATGTAGGCATAGCCCTTTCAGATTTCCAGAGTGGGGCCCATGCTTGTTTTCTGTGGACACAGTTGTTTAAGTCAGAAGGTTGATATACTTCTTATATCTGAAGCTAGAGGTGTAGACAGTGATGTACATGTTGTACTCAGACCTGTCTGTTGCCACTTCCAGTACAGAGCTATCAGTGTAGAGTTTAACTCACCCCTACAAATGCTTACACAAGATATATGTAAGCATGTAGTTTCTTTTCTATTTATATAATTAACTGCCATACAAAAGTAGTTATTGATAAGTATTCTTTCGGCACATTAACTGTTTGTGAACTGTTATACTGTGCATACTAATGTATTCACTTCTGCAGGGTTTGTGTTTTTTATTGTTGACATTAGCACAGAATTCTCAGGAAAACTGGACAATTCCTGTACTGAGTATGCCTACCTACATCCTTGGTAGACCCTAAACACACACGTATATTTAAAATTTGGGGGGGATGCAGACATACAGAGAGCATTATGTATTATTGTGTGAATGTTATCTTACTGGACTTAAAGGACTGGTGAGTACCTGTTAGTTTATCAAGGCAGGTGGTCTGTCTGCATAGTTCCCAACTGTGAACCTATCCCGATGGTAGCCCGATGTTAGCCTGTTATTCTTTGTCTGTGCAACCCACAGGTGTTTTCAGCACTGGTACAATGGCATTATTACAATCAGTTGCTACCAGTACATGGCTACATCCTTTGGCATTTCTGTGTTGTACTCCTACATAAGGCTATGCTTGTGGAAGTCCTCCCAAAGCTATTTGCAGAGTGTGTAACAGCAGAAAAACTGATATGCCTGTGTGTTTGTGCCTTTGCCAGGCCTATGAAACACTCAGATACATATTGGCATGGAGTCAGGGATAGGTAGTTAAAAGTGAGGTACACCTTCCAAATAATAGAGACAGTAAGTGTAGACTTGAGTGAAGGAGTGCATATGGATTAGTACACCTTTTTTGAAGTACAAGCGGTGTCTACTGTTATTATTGTCATTATTCATTGTGTAATACCCCACCTTTCTGACTAACGTCAGTACTTTTCAGAAGGATTCAGAGGGACACAGCTAAAATATGTTTCACAATCAGGGACATCCCTGAAAAGTAGTCACAGTTAGGAAGTATGGCCTCTGCCCTAATCAGATATGCCAGTGTTTGTCCTGCTATGATACTGTGTGGGGGTTGTAAAGTGCCTCTATAACATTATTTGCTGCTAGAATGGCTGCTTCTCTTATCACAGTCATGTAATGCAATTCCACAACAATTGCTGGTAAAGATCCACAGAACAAGCTTTGTGTTATGGCCTTCCTATTTTTCCTTTACATTCACTCATTGTATTGCATGATATATTTATTTCAGCACCAAGTTATTGTATATCTGCTGTGGCTTAGTGGTACTTCATGCAGTCTAATGTGTCCAAGGCCTGGATTTCGCAACTGACAGAGGTGTTTTATTTTGCTGCTGAGCAGAACAAGGGCCCCTGACATACAGAGTGACTAAGGCACTTTTAAGCAGTCAAAGTGGGTTTGCACGAGTTTGCGCGACACTTAGCAATGCTTAGCTAAGAGCGCACATGAGCACACTCGCTCAAACCCGCTAACTACTGCTTAAAAGTGCTTACTGCCACTAACCCTCGCGCTAATTTCTTTGAAAGAAAAGAAAATGGGGAGATAGGAAAGTGGTGAAAAAGGGAGCCCAAAGAGGGAAAGACAGTAGGAAAACCAGCTCGGGATGTGCAGGACTGGTGTAGGGAAGGTCCATAGCTGCCCATTTCTTTACCAGCAACAGCTGTGCATATGTTAGATATTTGGAGTGAAATTTGAAACCATCCACCCCTGAGAGAGGGGTGAGGACAACAAAGTATGTTGTACTGCCAATTATAATTATCAGTTTACATGTCCAGCAGACGTGTGCAAAATGGGCAGCTATGTATGGGACGTAATTTTTTTGTGGGAACAGACTGCCATTTTTTTTTTTTTTCAGGTGAGAGTGGAATGTGAGGTAGAGGAAGTAGGCATATTTGGGGAGGTAGGTTGGGGAGGTAAACAGACAAGACAAACAAGATGCATACAGGGGCGGAGTATGACACATGGGGTGGGTGAACACAATTGACGGGGACGAATGTTTGGAAATCGCAAGCCCATGAGCCCACAGATGGTAACAGTGGAACTGAGATCCCCACCCATGGGCAGTCACCAGTGCACCTTCACAGCCCTGAGGGTGGCTGTGCTGGGGGCTGCGTAGGAGAGGCCTGCTCACCAGTGAGTTGCACCACTCTCGCCTCGAGCTGGCATAGGGGATCAGCGACTGAACACTGGATCTCCCTACGCACCACAGCCCGGACCCTTTGAAGGGTAACAGGTGGCCCTTCTCCACCCACGCTTGCACGGGGGGATGAGCCCTATCCCCTGCAGTGCTTCCACCCGAAGGTGGCACAGGACCAATGGAGGAGGGGAGCCTGGGCTGGGCACCGGACCTGCTGGTGCCAGGTGCAATCGCCAGCTGAGGAGGGACAGGTGGGTCCACTGGGACCGACCTTCCTATACGTTCTGTGATTAGATGTGTTTAATTACAACATAGACAACAGCATTCCAAATTAGTTGTAACAGCATGCAGTAATATTCCCATTAACCCAACACACCAGGGTTCCAACAGTTGAACAGCAAGCATAACACATGCATATATTGAATGACAGTGGACATTCCAACAGTATGCAGGGATGATTGGTGGCAACAGGCCACCAAGATTGTGGTGTTTGAACAGGGCACATGCATCAAAGTAAATGCAGATATTTATAGAACAATAGGACATATGTCCCAACAAATGTTTTGAGATTAGACATACCCATTGTGGTGTGGAATTGCATTGTTTATGCACATACAGTAGGGTGTAGAAAGAAACCTCAATTAACATCTTATAAGTACTTTTAGTCTACACTACATTCCTATTGACTGCAGGTGTATATCCCCTACATGTATTATTACACTAGGCAACATGCGTTAGGTTGTGTAATGGGTTTGGCTAGTTCATTATATACCTGACCTATATCTGACATACTAACTGTCCAAGATGCAGATGTTACTGCTACATAGTTATATATTTTATTTATATTTATATATCTACATATCTGGATGTGTTCATGTGACATTTTCAGTAAAATTTCTACAGAACCCTACATTTCATGTAGCACACTCACATTTCTGGGGAACACATTAACAAGCTACTCGTGTGCCAGATTTACCTATGCATGCCAGCCATTAACCAACTGTTGAGGACTGTATATATGCTTCACAGCTACTGGCACTTCCTTCATCCACTTTATATGGGACTGCCCAACTGTGGGTTGACAGCACTTAATACAACAGTACTATTTATATAATGCAAGGGTACAACAACATTTCAAAGTAAGTGACACAGACACACTCCAAGTATTATACCTTTATTAATTATATTACACACTTTTCTACAGGCTCTCTCCTTTATTTGATATTACAGTGCATACGGAAGACTTATTCAAGACATATTATACCTTTATTAATAGGTTACAACACTCTTTTTCAGGCTCGCTCATTTACTTTATATGACAGTTCATGCAGAGATATTATTCTGGACTTATTTTACCTTTATTAATGGGTTACTACACTCTTTTTCTGGCTGTCTGACTTATTTTATATAACAGTACATGCAGAGGAATTATTCAGGGCATTTTATGGCTGTATTATTGGGCTACAACACTTTTTTCAGGCTCTCGCACCTATTTTATATAACAATGCATGCAGAATAATTACTAACCTGCCTGGTGGCACAGCCTTAGCAGCCTATCTGCATAGGCTTGCTGATTCGCAGCACGGACACTTGCAGCTGTGAAGTAAATGAAGGGATATTGAGACATACCTATCCATTATATAGACTAAATTAGCATGTCTTACATACTGCATTCCATGGCTACCTACTCAGTAGTGGGGCATCTTGCATGTCACGGCCTCCTGTATCCATTGGTTCAGTGGGTCCTGCTTCTGTCTCTTCAGGTCTGCATGGTGGTGACTGACCTGCTCACCAGTCCGAGGGATGCCTGTGGCACTGGTGAGATTATGAGCTAACCGGTTCCAAGCCTCTGCTTTGTACTCTGTCCCTTGGAACTGGCCCTGCAGGAGTCTTGACTCATGACAGTGGATAAGGAGCCAAACCATGTATTTTGACTCCTCGATGCCCCAGCGTTGCGCTTGAAAGCGAGTACCCTGTCCAGCACCAGCCATTCTAACTGCAGATGGGAGCTACAATCAGTTATGGCGAGTATTCCCGCCCATGGAGCTTAAATATGCCGCATTTTCCCACACTTTTTTGTGTTTGGCCATTTTTGAAAATTCCCGGCTGACTGCAGACCTGCTTAGCAATGGTTAATCTACCATTTATAAGTATATGTATGTTAACAGTGGATGTTTATCCTAAACTGTCATGGCTTAGTGGTTCAGTACTTTGATTATGGTGCACAGTGTCCCGGGTTCAAACCTTGTCATTTTATTTTACTACTGTCCAGACAGGCTAGGGGGTGTGGCTGTATTTAGGCAACTTTGCTCTATGTTACTCCACATTGCCCTACAGTGCGTTGGTTAGCCTATTGCGCTGGGTAAAGCGCTGCTTAGCTATGGCAACTATATTGTGCTGGGTAAAGTGCTGCTTAACTACGGGCAACTACATTGCGCTGGGTAAAGCACTGCTTAACTACGGGCAACTATATTGCGCTGGGTAAAGCGCTGCTTAGCTATGGCAACTATATTGTGCTGGGTAAAGTGCTGCTTAACTACGGGCAACTATATTGCGCTGGGTAAAGCGCTGCTTAACTACGGGCAACTATATTGCGCTGGGTAAAGCGCTGCTTAACTACGGGCAACTATAGTGCACTGGGTAAAGCGCTGCTTAGCTACGGGCAATTATATGTCAAGATCCTTCTTATATTTATATATATATACATTTTGTTCACTGATACATAGGCCATCTCAATGCTCTTTAGTAAAATTTTATTCATATATGTCAGGAATTATTTCATGTAATAATTTAAAACATAAAATAGAAAGGGGAGTGGTGGGACTCGAACCGTGAATACCTCCTCTTTGTGCAAAGGCTCTACCACTATGCTATTGCTATTTGGTTTAATTTGCATAAACATTTCTTATTATTCTCTTCAATGTCGAAATTGCTAACTGCAGCTAAGCAATGGGCAGACCCGCGCAAACATGCGCAAATATGGGCAGCTATATCGAGAATTATAAAAAAATTAAAAGTTTTACATTTTATAACTGTACTGGGGGTTTACAATGTGAGGGAGTGTAGTGTTGGGTATGTAAACATTTGAGCGGACTCGCTCATGTGTGATGACATTTCATAATTCAGACACTTGCAGGGGCGTGGACCTTTGGACTGCTCGGCAGTCAGACACGCCCCCTGCCTTCCTGCGTGGTCTATGTTAGACTTGGAGTGGAGTCAGTGTGCCCTCATGAATATGCATGGCAAGCTGATGTCATACTGTTCAACTGCAGTTTCCGAGTAAGACTTATTTAGTCTTACACGGATGATTCGTGAATCCTGGGGGTAGTATTTATTTATTTTATTGTTTTGTTATATTTTTCTTTTGTTTTAACAGATAAGTGATTTATAACAACTGACACCTTTTCTGGTACAGTTTAGCTGAAATGAAATAAGGTGCCTACAGACAACAACTGGTGAGAAGTGTCAATGGCTCTCTGGGCAGCATAGTAGTCTTTGTGCATAAGAGCTAAAGACTGCAGGTTCCATTCCTATGCCATGCACTTCAACAATGTGGAATTTATGGTTATGTTTATTTTTATTAAGTTTAATGAGCTATTTTACACTAAGATGATCGATTAATTTATTTAAGTCTGGTGACACTCAATGAAAATGTTTTTAAAAATGGTTTTAAATTGTTTTTGATTGATTAATTATCAGCTATGTTCAGTTAGATATAAGGAAGTGATGTGGTCTGCAGAATGAACTCTGAAGAAGTCTTGAAGCTTAATTTGATGGGACGAAAGCACTTAGTTCTATGTAGTTCAATGCATTTTTATACTTTAAGACAATAAAACATTTTTCTAAGTTGGCATTATTTTTTTCTGTTGGAGTAGACTGGACCTGGTCAGAAATGAAGGATACTCACTTGCACAATTTGTATTTCAGTTTGTTAGACATTGACTTGATTATTCTTGACTGAAAGTCATGATGTTAGCAATCTAAAACAATGCTTTCAGGTTAAGACTAATCCGGAAGCATTTGGATATGTCTCACTGATCTCATCTAACTATGGTACCATCTTTAGTTTACACTATGTAGGACCTCGGTTCATTTGTTTTTTTGCATTGCGATGCCTATTGTGTTCCACTTTCTCTCTCTCTCTAACTTCAAGTGTTCAGCTTGGCATGGTTGATGGATAGTGGATGTGTAGAATAATACATGTTATAGTACTTTTTATATAAAGTTTTACCTCTTTGATACTTTTGTTTAGATGCATTACACAGAATAGTTTTGGGCTTACGTTTTGACTGTAGCACTGATGTGTCAGTCAGTATTTGCATACTAAGAATTAAATGCAAACAGCTTACTTTGGTAGTACTATGTGGAGTAGCTTAATATGACAAGAGATTTCTGAGGGAATCTGATTGTCTTAATATATTTTCATCTATCTGCACTGTTCTCACAGATTCACCATTTGATTGAGGTAAAGAGAACTTGACATATAATGAATAAAAACATACTTGTCAACAAACTGTTTGAAATCACTTTACATAAACTGCATACCATTGTTTATAGCCATTTAATAGGCAGTATATAATCTTAAGAATATATTTTTGAACCAGCAGAGATTTGTTGGCTAGTTGTTGATGGTACATGGATTATTTCTATATCACAAAAGTAATAGATTACAACTGTGAATTAGTTTTTACCTTCAAACTTAGTAGCTATTTTTTTGCTATGGACCTTGTAATAAGGAATTTGGCATTAGTGGAATTCTTTTCTATGATAGTTTATGCACACCACAAAACAATACTTGTCCTGGTTGATGTGTGGTCACCACACTGACATTTTGGTTATTTTTTGTCATTCAGTGACATCTTATTTATTTTGCATCTGGGGATCACGTCAGTCACCCTGCTAGGCAGGGGTCTAGGGAAGTAAACACTGTGGGAAGAAATAGCCAAGGAATTGTTATGGCTAGGCTTGTATAGGCCCTAGGGCCGATAGCCTAATAACAACCTATGAACCTATGTATGACTTCAGCTCACTGTGATAAGGGTACTACGACTCTGTCTTGATGTAACAACAAATCATAATGCTCTGATAATTGAACTCAGACTGTCTGTTTAGATTGTGTCCAGCCATCTCACACATATTGAAGAGCAGCTTGCAACGCTCAGTCATTTTTGAGTAGCTTGCTGCAACTTTGCTAATCTCTTGGTAGTTACTGGTCTAGTAGACATTATGCTCTGTACGTAGGTAGCAACACCATTTTCTGTCTTGAGTATATGTTGGTCAAGTATAGTTTTTTTTTGGTTAACACATCTGCAACAACTAATTGCTATCAAGGCACATGTAGTGCTCTGATTGGACCTTCTCAATCTCATTAACAATGTTTGACATCAGGGTGGCACTGTGTCAAGGTCAAAGGAATTCATTAGAGGAACTTATGATTTATGGTCAGTCTGGAGTTGGAAACTCTTGACTAATATTAGGTATATGGAGAATCTCTTGTATGCCTACGCACTTGCAAGGATCTTTTTCAGTCTGTCAATTACTCTGTTAAATAATGGTTAACATTCTGAAGCAGTAGACAACAGGACATAGCATTTGTTCATTCTGCTAGACTATGCACCTAGGCCATAGCTATTGTTGATTTAATGATGTCATAGCATGCTAGCATGGGAGCTGTTGTTAGTATCTTTTTTTTTTGGTTAAATGCTTGGTCTTGAGCATGTCCCCATACATCTTTCTTTAACATGTCTGTTAAGGAATGTAGCACAGTTGAGAGTTCTGGTGTAAACTGACCCAAGACGTTAATCATGTCTAAGGCTTGCCTTAGCTAAAATCACACAAGATGGAGTCTGCAGCTCAATTACTGCTGACATCTTGTCTGCATCCAGTCTGAGTCCACTAGCACTTGCATTGTGTCAGACGTATTGCAGCATAGTCTTTCTAAGACATATTTGTCTTGCTTTAACATTCACCCAGAAGTTTGAATAATTAGAGCACAGCTTACAACATTAAATCATGGTTTCTTTACCTAAACAAGATGCAAAGATGTCATCCATAACAACAACAAGAGCCCCATCCAACAAGCCCACTAAGTCAATATTTTTGCACTCAAACACTTCAGGTGTTGATGTTATATCACATGGCAGTTTTTTGAAGCAAAATTTTCCAACTGGGGTATTGAAGTTTGTCTGATTTTGATTTTTTTATCTAGGGTTATTAGCCAAAATCCATTAAAAACATCTAGCACTGAAAATGTTTTAGCACTGACTACTATATTGTCTGATGTAGGCAAAATAAACATTTCGCTCACAACAGCATCATTGAGCTTTTCTGAAATGAACTGATATTCACACACAACCATTTTTTCTTAATTACTAGGATCATATGATCACACCAATCATTTGGCAAAATTAGTCTTTTCAGTAGGTCAAGGCTTTGCATCCATGTAACCTCTACTTCTGTTTTAGTCAGAACAGGAAATGACACCCCCTGGGTGTAGTCAAAGCATATGGAACAGCATTTTGTTCTGACTTCATCTTTACTGGTTTATAGTTAAGCAGACCAACTTCACCAAACATACTTACATTGACTTCACTTATTCTAGCATTTAAGCCCTTCTTGCATGCCACAGATCTGTGGAGAAGCTTATGTATGTGTGGACCATCCATCTCATAAACAAAGAACTCAGACTTGTACCCTTCCACTCAGATATGGGTAGAAATTTGACAATGGACTTCAGTTTGTCTGCATGGCTATGCAGTTCAGTTGCTGTTTCTTACAACTGCAGACAGCTATGGGTAGTACATGATATCACAGTAGCAACATTGGCACTGTATGAATTCTGAAATTCATTTAAGTTATATGAATAGAAGGTCTCCATTGCCAGTCTGTTTCAATATTAGACACAATAGTGACTGCACCTAGAGAGAAAATGTTTTCTCCACATTACTTACTGTTTTAGAAGCAATCTTTTTAATGGACTTTGTTTCACAAAACAGCAAAATGGGCCAGACATTTACATTTCTTACACCTTCTACTATGTACAGTGCATTGCTCTGACTAGGTATTATAATGGCCATACCTTGTACATTTGCTAAGATTACAATCACTCTGCTTCTGGTGCAGTTATTTAGATTGACCAGAATTATGCTTCTTTTCAAACCTGCTGTTTTCTCTGCAGTTCACCACACACATATTTGCTGTATTTCAGATAGCATTTCATGTTTTAACTAATTTTGTCTCGCTGGTGGTTTGTACTGCATGTTCTAAAATTCAGTTCATATGATGTTGCAACTTTTGAGTCACCTCAAGATCAGTCATTCCATTCACAATTTTATCTCTTGAAAGGTTAATATTTTGTACTATTAACTCCACAGTTTTCAGCCAGTTTCATACAATTGCCTTACAAAGCTTAAACACATTCACCTTTGGCTTGTGTGCATCTGTGGAAGCATACCTTTTCATGCATTGTTTTTAATTTTGGGACAAAAATGGTTATTGAGTTTGCTAATCACTAACTCAAGCCCAGCAAATGAATGGAACTGTATATTGCCTTCACCTCCTGCTCTCATGAAGAATAAGGTATTAACCTAGATTTCATCTTATTTTTTTGTCCATTTGTCCACAAGTCTGTAACTAGTGTTCCAGATACAGATTTGCTGTATCCAGGACTCTATGTAAGCTTCTGAGCCCCCAAGCATTTCTGTGTTGGAGGGAAGCCTTCTAGCTTATCAGTGGGAGTGGTAAGTACTAGGTAAATTGTCTACCACATAAGGAGCGGTTCTGTCCCAGAAATTGTAGTTACTGGTCGTTTGGGCAATCTCTTCCATCTCTCTCAACTTTATGAAAGCCTGCATTTGCACTTGTTTCTGTCCTGTAACTGGTCTAGTGCAGATACAGATTCTTAGTTTTAGCACTTAAATTTGCTTATTTGTGCTCAGCACTTGTTCAGAACTTGTAAGCACTAAATAAGCTACTAATTACTACAGCACTCAACCTTCCTCATTACCTAGAGGAAAACAGTTTTGGTACTTACTTTCCTCACTTGCTTAGAAAAAAACAGCTCTTGTACTCACTTTCCTCACTTATCTAGAGGAAAATAGTTTGTTATTCAGGCATGTCCAAGGGTCAGCTCCCAGTGTTCTCTCCTGTCTATCTGATGAATCTGGGCATCTTGGGGCAATGTAGAAATTGCCTCATGTACACAGACAACCCTCTCCTCCTACCACCCAACACTACAACCTGTGAGAGATGCAATTATCTAGCCAAACTGGAGGTAAGGCTCCCTTTAACCAATACTGAACTTGACAGTCATGAGGAGAAGGTAAAAATCTGCACCACACCACACTCATCACATAGTCTCACTAAATCTACACCACCAAAATCCACACAGAGTAACACAAAAACATTTGCAGAGGCTCTCAATAATAATATGTCTAAGCAACAGAGACCTCCAAAGCAGAAACGCAAGCAACCTCCATCCCCCAACACAACCCAAATGACACATAGCCCACAGACTCAGTGTGCCACTCTACCACAGCCAATAAGGCAAAACAACATACCCAACACACTAGTCATAGGTGACTCTATAGTCAGGCACACTGATGTCCCACTCACCAAGCTAAACAAGGAGTAGGTTACTGTCAGCTGTCTGTTGGGTGCCAGGATCCACCACATAACCCACGCACTCAGGTCACCTCACATCAAGTACAAATATGACTCTGTCATTGTCCATGTTGGTGTGAATGACTGAGATGTACCTTCCTGGACTACATGAAAAGAGACATGGAAGAGCTCTCTGATCTTGTAGCCCAGGCAGGTATGACCCTAGCCCTGAGTAGCATTCTGCCATCGCCCAGAATGATACCGCAGTACAAGGACAAAATGATTGACTTCAACAATTGGGTAAGCTTCTGGTGTCATTCTAAGGGGATCCAGTATCTGTCTGCTTGGGATGACATGATCGACAGACCACAATGCTTTGCCACAGATGGCCTGCACCTGTTGCCCTTGGGATTCTGGATACTGGCTAAGGCTCTTGCTGCTCCCATAGTGTCTTTTTTAGGCAAGGTTCAAATGACAAATTCACCACCGTAACAGGAACAGGTAAGCAAAAACTGAGGGTAATGCTACTCAATGCTAGAAGTCTAAATCTCAAAATGCACTCACTCGAGGCACTCCTTAAAATGGAGAACATCAATATCTGTGCAGTGACTGAGACCTGGTTCAAGGCTCCAGAGAGCAACCCTGCACTACCAGGCAATAACTCATACCACACTTTTCGGCCAAGTAACCTGGACTGAAACACCAAAGACGGAGGCGTGTCCATATTCATTAAGGATACTCACACCTCAAGGCTAGTTGCTCAGCATAATGCATCTGAGATTATCCAAGTGCAACTAACTCAGGGCAAAACTGCAATCCAAATTGTAGCTTGCTACAGATCCCCCACCATGCCCCAGGATTCCCACTCCTCTTTTCTTGATGTACTGGAAATATTAGGGTTCAACCAAACACCCTAATAATGGGAGACTTCAACTACCCCACCATTAACTGGGAAAACTACTCGTGTACCAACTCCTTAGCTCAATGCTTTCTGGAATTCATAAACTCCAATGCACTGGATCAACTTATCCACACCCCCACCAGGGGCAACAATATCCTAGACCTAGTCATTACCATCATGAGTGATCAGTGTTCCACACCTGAAGTCAACTCCTCATTGGTCCGATCCGACCATAAGCTAATCACCCTTGATATCCACATCCCGCCCCCACCCCCCATTAAGGAAACCATGGTAAACAATTCCTCCAAAGCCAACTTCATGCTTCTTAAGACAGAAGTGGTGAACTTCATGACACCCATGCAGATAGACAATACAGTTACAACTGCTGAATCCTACACAAATGCACTCTATAAGCACTTACAGGAGGGCATGGATCATGCTATCCCAAACAGAACCAAGATGCTATCCTCCAAAAAAAGGAAGCCAATCTGGTGGTCCCCTGCCATAAACAAACTGTACAACAGAAGGAAGAAACTGTTGCAAAAGAGAGTAAAATCCCATGAGTGGAGGAGCTCCATGGTCAGCCTCAGTAAAAAGCTGAGATCACTTATAAGATCCTCCAAAGCTAGTTACGAAAACAAAATCACCACTAATTCTAAGGACAACCTCAAAACATTCTATAGCTATGTCAAGAATCTCAATGGCAACACCCAGATCTGCTCTGAGTTATAGCACAATGGCACAAAAATTACAGAACTAACTTATATTGCCAACATCCTGACAGATAGGTTCAGTGCTAATTTTACCCCACCTCACCCCCTAAAGGGACCATATCTATACAGGAAGAATTCAGAGTCCCTGTCATCACAATTACGCAGGTAAAAGCTGCACTCTCTAAAGCCAAAAACACAGCATCCATGGGACTGGACATCCCAGGCTGCGTTTTACACAAACTTCAGAATGAACTGGCTCCCCACTTAAGCACCATGTTCAATAATAGCCTCACATCAGGCTTTGTGCCCACTGAATGGCGCACAGCAACAGTTATCCCACTCCACAAAGGGGGAGCCACCACTGATCCCAGGAACTATCGACTATTTAGCCTGACAAGCCTGATCTGCAAGGCCATGGAACGTATTATCATGGAACTCATAAACAAAGACATTGGTAACCTCCAAATTCTGGATCCCACTCAGTTCGGGTTTGTGAAAGGCAGATCATGCCTCCTGAACCTGATCGACTTCTTTGAGGCAGTCACCAAAGCCGTAGATGAGGGTAAGGTGGTTCACCCAGCCTATCTTGACCTCGCCAAGGCTTTCGACACCATCCCCTATTTTGGAATTATAGCTAAACTCACTAAACTAGGTATAAATCCCTGCTTCACAAGATGGGTTGCCAACTGGCTCCCTGACAGAACCCACACTGTAAAAGTTGCAGACTCGAAATCTGACCTCAAAGCAGTGACAAGTGGAGTACCACAGGGTTCCGTCCTGGGACCTCTCCTGTTTGGTATCTACTTCTCTGAAGTACAGGCTAACACAGAAGGCCTCTGGCTAATGAAGTTTGCAGATGACTACAAACTAGGAGCCATAGTCAAGTCCCTAAATGATGTGGACATCCTACAGAAGGGCCTCGCTGAGACAGATGCCTGGTGTCAGAGCCATGGCCTCAAGCTCAATGCCAAAAAGTGCAGTATCATCCCCTTTGGTAAAAACTCTGTACCCATGAACTACCACATAGGCTGCAATCTACTTAACACCGAATGTGTGATAAGAGACCTTGGGATCCAGATGGACAGTAGTCTCTCCTTTGATAGTCACACTGCCACAGTACTCAGGAAGTCCTTCTACATGCACACCTCATCATAAAAGGGTTCTCATCCAGGAAAAAAGAGGTCATTGTTCCCCTCTACTCGACACTCCTTAGACCCATTATAGAGTATAACGCCCCTTTTGGAATGTACCGCACAAGACATCTGCAGCAGCTGGAAAGGCCACAGAAGTACCTCACAAAGAGGATTACTGGCCTCAAACAAATGTCCTACACTGACCGTCTCAAAAAACTCCAGCTTTACTCCATAGCATATCACCTACCCCAAGGTGATCTCTGCCTAACATATAAAGCTATGTCAAACCCAGAGCTGTTGGACATGCTACACCTAAAGAAATCCCAGTCCCTCTGAGCTACACACTCTAGAGACCGAAACCTTGTCACCACAATAAACAGGACATGCTAGAGGGATAGATTCCTATCCCAGAGACTTCCCATACTCTGGAACAGGCTACCCATCTATCTCAAGCAAAGTTCTTCATTAGCACTCTTCAAGAAAAATCTTGATGAGCAGATGGGAAATTGGAAATACACACTGGGGATCACTTCTGTGTCTCTGCTCTACAGTGGCACAGGAAAATAACTTTCTTCGGTGGCGTAAGCCAGGGAATCTTGTTGGCTAGGCTTACGTAGGCACTTGAGCCGATAGCCTAGTACCTACCTATGAACCTATTTAAACAACTAGTCTGAATCATGCAAACCTTTATCACCATGCAGGCCAGCCAAACAGTTTTGATAAATCGTATTACTCCAGTGGGATAAGTTTTCCCATTTTCCTTCTTTTTTGGTTTAACTATTTTAATTTCTGTTAAACAATTATTTTCAAACTAAAATGGCTGAATATCAGTAAAATAACTTACTCTAAGCTTTGTGGATTCACTTTGAGTGATGTGGTACGGTTTTGGAATTGAGTTTTCAGGTCATATTCATCAAACAGATCCTGGTTCTGGCACCATGTCATTGTGCACAGCAATGGCTACCCAGTAATTGAATCAACTGTAACCATCTAAAATGTCAGGACCTGCTAGACTGAATTACAAAACATGGGTATTAAATTGCCGAAAAAGAGGATTTGCATATACTAAGTCCAGATAGGCATTTCCTGGAATATTTCCTTTTCTCTGAGGTATAGCAGTCACAGAGTTGGTATATATAAGTTCAGGGGGGGCTTGTCCCCACCTTGTTGGTGCAGGGGTGATTGCCCCCTGGCAAGAAAAGAAGTTTAAAGGACAATAGCAATGTTTGAGATCTGCTCCTCTCCTGGATTTTTAGTTTTTTTTTTTTTTTTTTTTTTTTTTTAATGTGCCGGCTCTCAGTATTTTGAGTGCCAGCTTTTCAAAAGGGAACTGTTATAAACATTATGCTTAGGTTGCATTTTAGTGAAACAGTGAATTTTATTTTGCACAAAATGGCAGCTGGACAGAAGTACTGTCAACATTTCAGTCATCTTGAGCAAGTGGCCACATATTCTAAACGCAGTACATTATGGGATGCATACACACTTAAGATGGCAATGACTATGCTGCATATTCACAATATATACAAACACTCAAGAAGCTTTACTTTACTTATCATCACAAACATATAGCCTGAATAAAGAAACCAGAGGTAGAATAAGTCACTTGAAAAATGACTTGCACTGGCTTTCATTACCATATACTTCAACATTTCAATAAACTGTTACTACACTTTGTTAGATTTAATTGAATATCTAAATAGTTTCAGCATTTTAGTCAAAAATGTAATAGAATATAACAAATTATAAAACAATGCATATTTTTTTTTTTGCAGAGAGCAAAAGGAAAATTTGGGGAAAATTTTCAGTGTTATTTTTCAGCAGCCATGCTTATCGATTGTTATATATTGTGCATAATTTGGTACAGTTTTCTGAATGACAAAAAATGTTTACCTAAGGCTGCATTGTATCAATTGTTGAATAGTCAGATTGTTATTTTATTAGTTTTAAATATACACCAAGAAGGACCATAGCTCACTGCAAATGCTTACTTTCAAAAATCGCTTTCAATAGAAAACAAATAAAACAAATAAAAACGAACCCCTGAGGGTTAAAACTATTTTTCACACAGGTTAAGTGCTTTCATCTGCTAACTGCAGACTTCATCAGAACAATGAAATGTATGTTTCTCCCCCCTATATAATACATTTTCAAAAAAATCAAGATCCAATGGGATAAAAGATAAAATGATCGATTTTAACAATTGGCTAAGCTTTTGGTGTCGTTCAAAGGGGATCCAGTGTTTGTCAGCCTGGGATGACATGCTCGACAAGCTACGTTGCTTCGCCAGAGATGGCTTGCACCTGTTGCCCTTAGGCTTTCGAATACTGGTCAAGGCTCTTGCTGCCCCCATAGTGCCTTTTTTAGGCAAAGCTCAAAAGACAAACCCACCTCCGTAAACAACACAAGAAACCAAAAACTGAGGGTAATGCTACTCAGTGCCAGAAGTCTAAACCTCAAAATGCACAAACTCGAGGCACTCCTCAGTATGGAGAGAATCGATATCTGTGCTGTAACAGAAACCTGGTTTAAGGTCCAGAGAGCACCCCAGCACTACTAGGCTATAACTCATACCATACCTTTTGGCCCCAGAACCAGGACAGAAATACAAAATTTGGGGGTGTTTCCATTTTCATCAAGGATACCCACACCTTCGGGTTAGTGGCACAGCACGAGGCCTCAGAGACCATCCATGTGCAACTAACAGTGAGAAAAGCTGCATTTCAGATTGTAGCTTGCTACAGATCACCCACCTTGTCTCAGGACCCCCACTCAGCATTCCTGAGAACACTGGAAAATATGAAGGTCCTATCTAACATCATGATATTGGGTGATTTCAACTACCCAAACATTGACTGGAGAAACTACTCAAATGCTAACTCCTTGGCCCAATGCTTCCTAGAGGTTATAAACTCAAATGCCCTGGAACAACTGGTCACCACTCCTACAAGAGGTGACAACATATTGGACCTAATCATCAACCACATGGGGGAACAATGTTCCACACCAGAGGTAAACCCATCACTGGTAAGATCAGACCATAATCTAATCACACTGGACATCCACATCCCGAACCCACCCCCAGTCAAGGAAACCACTGTGAAAAACTTTTCAAAAGCAAACTTCACACTTCTCAAGACTGAGGTGGAAAGTTTCATAGCCCTCTTGCTAAAGGACAGTGCTGCCCAAACTGCAGAATCTTTTACAAATGCATTCTATGAGCACCTACAGGATTGCATGGATCGAGCCATCCCAAGTAAAACCAAGACTCACTCCTCCAAAAAGAGGAAACCAATCTGGTGGACCCTGGCCATAAATAAGTTATACAACAGAAGGAGGAAATTATTACATGATAGAGCAAAATCCCAAAAAGGGAAGGCATCTCTGATCAGTATCAGCAAGAAACTACGATCCCTCATAAAATCATCCAAGGCCAGCTTTGAAAGAAAACTTGCCAAAGACTCTAAAGATAATCACAAAGCCTTCTTTAGCTATGTCAAGAATCTAGGTGGCAACTCTCAGATCTGCTCTGAGCTAGTGCAAAATGGCAAAAAATACACTCAACCAACTGACATTGTCAACATCCTGGCTGACAGGTTCAATGCAAACTTTACCCCACCCTTACCCCCAAAAAAGCCCGTGTCCATCCCAGGAGAATGTAGAGCCCCAGACATCACAGACACACAGGTGAAACCAGCCCTTTCCAAAGCCAAAAACACAGCATCAATGGGACCGGATGGTATCCCAGGCTGCGTCTTACACGAGCTTCAAAATGAACTAACCCCTCATCTAAATTCACTGTTCAAACTCAGCCTTACCACAGACTATGTACCCAAAGAATGGTGTACAGCAACAGTTATCCCACTCCACAAAGGTGGTGCCACAACAGATCCTGGGAACTATCGCCCTATAAGCCTGACTAGCTTGGTCTGCAAAGCTATGGAGCACATCATCATGGAACTCATTAACAGAGACATTGGGAACCTCCAGACACTGGACCCTACCCAATTCAGCTTTGTTAAAGGCAGATCCTGCCTCCTAAACCTAGCTGACTTCTTTGAAACAGTTACCAAGGCCATAGATGAGGAAAGGTAGTCCACACAGCCTACCTGGACCTTGCAAAGGCCTTCAACACCATTCTCCACTCTGGCATTATAGATAAGCTTACCAGATTGAACATTCACCCCTATGTCATGAGATGGGTTGCCAACTGGCTCATGGATAGAACTCACATAGTCAGAGTTGCGGGTGCTATGTCCGACTCTAAATCGGTTACAAGTGGCGTCCCACAGGGCTAAGTCCTGGGACCCCTCCTATTCGGTATATACTTCTCTGAGGTACAGGCAAGGACGGGAGGACTATGGCTGACCAAGTTCGCAGATGATTGCAAACTGGGGGCCATAATCGACTTTCCAGCTGACACAGACATCCTCCAGAAGGGTCTCATGGAGACGAATACCTGGTGTCAGAATCATGGCCTTAAGCTAAATGCCAAAAAGTGCCCACGAACTACCACATAGGTGGTAATCCACTAAGTAAGGAGGGACCCAAGTAGATAGCAACCTCTCCTTTGATAATCACATTGCCAAAGTGGTTAGAAAATCCTTCTATGTAGCCCACCTAATCACAAAAGGGTTCACATCTAGATCAAGAGAGGTTATTATGCCTCTCTACTCATCAGGCCCATAATAGAATACAATGCCCCATTTGGGATGTACCTTACTCGACACCTGCAACAGCTGGAAAGACCACAGAAGTACCTCACCAAAGAGATCATGGCCTCAAACAGATGCCCTATGCAGCTCGACTAAAGAAACTCCAGCTCTACTTGGTTGCTTACTGCCTACTCAGAGGCAGAGGTGATCTCTGCCTGACGTACAAGGCCATGTCTAACACGGAATTAATGGACATGCTCCACCTCAAGAAAACCAAATCTCTTAGAGCCACACGCTCTAGGGATTTAAACCTCAGTGCAACAATAAATAGGACATACTGGAGGGATCGATTCCTGTCCCAGAGACTTCCCTCGCTCTGGAATAGAATCCCAGTCTATGTTAGGCAAAGCCTCTCACTGACTCTCTTCAAGAGAAATCTTGATGAGTGGATGGGAAATCATAAATTTACCCCTGGGATCACTTCAGTGGCCCTGCTGGACAGAGGCTCAGGAAACTAATCTAAAAGGGAGGCGAAAACCAACACATTCTGGCTAGGCTTATAAATGCCCTTGGGCAGATAGCCTAATACCTACCTATGAACCTATGAACCTATGAATGCTCAATCAATTGACCTCCTCATAAATAAAACATAACCTTATGAATATTCATTATTAATTCTGCTCATTCAGCCTACACAGTTTTGTATTACACCCTGTTACCATACAGTTTCGAAACAGTGCAATATTGTGTTCTAATGAAGTACATATATTTTTTAACATAGCATAAATTATTTAAAAATGTATAAATGTGTTTTTATACCAAAATGTGATATACATATATACATGTGATTGTTTTACAGGTATATTTAGAAACTGTATGGTAACAGGGTGTAATACAAAACTGTGTAGGCTGAATGAGCAGAATTAATGAATATTCATAAGGTTATGTTTTATTCATGAGAAGGTCAATTGATTGAGCATTCCCATTATATCTTGATTTTTTTGAAAATGTATTATATAGGGGGAGAAACATACATTTCATTGTTCTGATGAAGTCTGCAGTTAGCAGATGAAAGCACTTAACCTGTGTGCAAATAGTTTTAACCTTCAGGGGTTCATTTTTATTTGTTTTATTTCCTTTCTATTAAAAGTGATTTTTGAAAGTAAGCATTTGCAGTGAGCTATGGTCCTTTTCAGCATATATTTGGCATATATTTTTGGTTATTTGGTCGCATATACACTTACAACTTGGTATTTAATAGTATTTTATTAGTTCAGAATCTCAGTTTGTATTTTTATATTTTACATTACTTCTGCATGCTTGTATTCTGGTGTTTCTTTGCCTGATAAATCATATATAATGTATTTGTTTTGTTCTTGTATAATTACAGGTTTTGTCCCCATGGATCCAATGAAAATAAAACCTCTCAGCTAAACATTCCTGAAACAGATGAACAGATGAAACAAATAAATAGGTAATTAGATAGATAGATAGATAGATAGATAGATAGATAGATAGATAGATAGATAGATAGATAGATAGATAGATACATGGCTAGTCTGGTAGCAGACAGATAGATCATATGATGATACCAGTAATTACAGCACCATCTAGACCGCAACCAAATCTTAACACCCATAAGGTAATCTATGAATTTTTATGTGATATTATCTGTGCATTTGCAAGAGACCTTTGCAAAAAGAAAGTATTTTAAAGTCTTTTTAAAGTAATGTCATAGCAGGACTAACTTTTATCACACTTAGAAGTGAGTTCCAGATTTGTGTTTTTTGCAATGAAAATTCATCTTAGTTGTTCTACATTGAGTGAAAATGTGTTATCAGGCCTGTAGAGCTTACCAAACTGGATCAACATCTAAACACCTTGTGTAGATTTTTAATTTCAGTAATTTTTGTGAAGTTCAGTAACAGTCAGAACTGATAGATGTGCAAACCTTTGTGTTGATAAATTGTTTTACTCTTAATGCAAGTGGAAATCATTTAACTTCCATGAAAATGGCACAATGGTGCTAAAACCTAAGAGACCCTGTTACAAAACAGTACATTTTATTTTATGTCAGCCGAAGTTTGTAAGGCAGCTCTCTGGCATAATGGTTAGAGTTGTTGTCTTGTAGCTGCTAATTCTTCAGTTCAGATGCTGGTAGGGGTGCCATTTATGCAGTCTGCATACCTCCCCTGTGTTCACATGGAATTTTCCTGCATGCTCTTCTTCTTCCCTCATTCAAAACACAAACCAATAGGTGAAATGTAGATTCTGTGGTATGCATGCATTGTGTGAGTCAGTATATGCATCCAAACATAGATGAACTGGCATTTCATCTAGAACTGGTTGTCTGGCTTGCATCCAGGGATTGCAGGGATAAACTCAGTCTATCTTGCAACCCTGAAAAAAATTAAGTGATAACTGGAAAATGATTGCATGTATGAATGAATGAATGAATGAATGAATGAATGAATGAATGAGTTGATAAAATATTTAAATTGCTTGCCAGTTGTAGCTGATTTAATTTTTAGGGCATATTCCAGTGTAGGAGTCACTATCCCCTTGGTTAGTGCCACTCTGGTTTTTGTACATAATAGGTCAGAAATATTGCTGCAGATTACAAAAGTGTGTGGGTCTTTGTTCAGACTTGAGAGTCTTATGTTATTTTGAACTGGCTGGTTTGAAACACAGGCAGTCAAACACGTTTGGTCAAACGCTGTTCAAGTTGATTCAAGCATTTATATACTGACATATCTGATGACCATCTAGATGGAATGACTACAAGGCCCTTTTCAGCCATGACCTTGGCTCTTAGTTAGCAGTAGGTTATTACATACAAATAGCAGGAAAAGGAATTACAGAAAAGGAAAATACACTGACAATGGCAAAGAATATAATTCTCTTAAGCCAGATCGACTGTATGTACTGAAGGGACAATTTCTATTTAAAGTACTGCTTTTGCCTTAGATGCATGTGCAGAACACTCTGAAAATCGCCACACATAATATTGATGCCACAAGATCGAATCACAAAATGTTGACTGGCTTGTTTAGTAGCTGCAAAAAAGCAGTAACTTGATGTCTGAGATTACAGTTGAGTCAGGACTGGGTTTTAGACTTTTACTCACTTTAATGCAATCTTGGAGATGGTATTTATTAGGATCAGGAGGTGTGGGTGGGTGCAGCCCCCCACATGGGGGTGCAAGGTGAGATTGCCCCCCCTGCATAAATGCTATTGTAGTTATTTTGCTTATTTGTTTGTTGTTCAAGTTCTGTAATTATCTGGTGTCAATATTATGTGTGTGTCAAAATTAAGAGCGTTCAGTGTTCTGCATGTATTTTACATACATATATATATATATATACACACACACACACACACACACACACACACACACACACACACACAGATAGATATAGCTATATATAAAGATATATAGATATAGGGGTTCCCTTTAGAATGTTGAAGGTTTAAAACTTTGAATTTCATATGGTCAAGACTATATGATCAAAGTTTTAAAGCTTCAAAATTCTGAACGGAGTTCAACATAAGCGCAGAACAGGAGATTTCCCTTTTCCTCACTGTAGTTCGATTTCAGAGTTGGTACATTTAAGTAGAGGGGGATGTGGGGGGTGCAGGGGGGCTTGCTCCTATGCAAAAACGTTGGGGAACCTTGTTTTGTTTTATTTTTGCATTTATTTTAGAATATTGAAGTTTTGAAACTTCGATCATATGGTCTCAACCATATGAAATTCGAAGTTTTAAAACTTCGATATTCTGAAGTGAATCCAGATATAGATATGCACATATATGTATAGGTATGTGTACATAAATGTGTGTATAAATATATATAGATATATATATATATATATATATATATATATATATATATAGTTCCCCTTCACAATCTCGAATTACTGAATGCTCAAAATTCAGTAACTCGAGACTGTAAAGTTGAAAACTCATAAGTGCGAATCTGCATAAGCGCGAATTCAAATACCTCGAATTCGCGCTTATGCATGTCAGCTACGTGATGGGAAATGTGTGAGTCGGGATGTTTTACGGAAGTGAAGGTAAGTGAGTGTATGTGTGTGTTTTGTAAGTTGTGTGTGTGGGTTAGGGTAGGGAGGTGGGAGTATGAGTGTGAGTGTTGGATATGTCTGTATTTCTGTGTGTGTGTGTGTGTGTGTGCGAGGCAGTGTAAAATGTCTGTGTGGTGTTTTTTATTTTGTGTATTAGTGTGACCTCGGAGTTAGAATATATAAGTAGGGGGGTTTGGGGGGTGCAGCCCCCGACATGGGGGGTACAGGGGGGCTTGCCCACCTGCATGCATGTAGTGTAGGGCTTGTAGTTTATGTGATGTGGGTTGTATGGTGTGCGTGTTGTGTGGTGTATGTGTTCTGTATATTCGGGGTTTTTTGTTTTCATGCTTGTGGGTTTTGGGATTTTTGTTGGTTTGACTTTACAGTCTCGAGTTACTGAATTTTGAGCATTCAGTAATTCGAGATTGTGAAGGGGAACCATATATATATATATATATATATATATATATATATATACATTTTTTATTTAATATGAGTTTGATTAAATGCATTTTTTTATTTACTATGCATCCCTATGACTTCACAAATATGATAAATGTAGATTAAATAATAAATAATCTAGGCAAATTGATAAGTATATGCAGGACTGGGTCATTCTCAATGCATTTCATCTTTGTTCTGCCTAGGTTTTTATGATGCCTAAACAGAGTAATTTTAGTGTCTTGTAGGTTTGCTTTGGCTTCTAACTTGTTCAGTCCTTTGCAGACATACATTAGGTTACTGGGCATTTTAGAGGGCGTATCTATCAATTCTCACTGTGTGAGAACTATAAGATTATGTCAGTAGGACAGAGAATTTTTTTTTTCTAGTCCAATTCATTGTGAGTTTACGAACAGTTTAATGAGTAGTGGGCTCAGGAACATGCTATGTGAAACCCTTTTTCTTAGTGTCTATAGACAATATTGAAAATAGTTGATTGTTATCTAGAAGCAGGTGAGTTTAAGGTACTTAACGAACCAGTGTGGTTCAAGAGATCAAATACTTAAAAAGTTAGTTCATTCACAAATAAGCTTCTCAGGACCACACAATGTGAGACAGTGCTTCCTTTTCTAATGCTCTTTGAACGACATCAGCCAAAGTCACAAGGATTGTGCAAGGGATAAATTCACTACTTTTATCAATTTTGTTGCTCAATAAACAGATCAAAATTGTCTGTGAGCCTTCTAACCTGACCAATTACTGCTTTCTGCAATATTTTACCATGTAAAGAGAGACAGGGATGAAATAGGCATGAAGGACTCCATGCAGTATCTCGGTGTTTGTATTTTTCCACCTGTTTGTAAATATCAGGGTAAATTCAAAGAAGCATTAACTATATGTAATAAAGGAGCCGTGGGCATGTGAAAACTTTGGACACAAGTTGTCTGGGCCTACTTAGCCAAAGTTTGCTTTCATACATAACTATTTGTTCCTGTTTGAAATTTTTAATTCCATAAAGTGAAAGCATGCTTTATATCTAAATGTAAGTATCCTCTCAGCCAAAGTATTTCACTCATTAGAGGCAGTACTGAGTTGTTGCCCAGAGCCTTATGCAAACTGTTCTGCAAAGCACTTTCATTTTACTTCAAATTCCCCATCTGCATTTGGAGCAAATAAATTACTCCGCTTACTGCTGCCTGCCAGGTTATTAATTTCTACCAATAATTCATATTAATTATTGACCGTTGTAGCCTGTGTCTGTTTCACAAAACGTGCCTTTGGATTTCTATCCTGAAGAAACCACATGTGGATCGGCATGATCTGAAAATTTCCAGACAGTCTGTAACTCTCCCTTAACTGACAAAGTTATCAAGAAAATACTTTATGATGTTATGTGATCCTATCTCGCCTACATTCTGTACTGATGGGCTCGGAGCCGATCCCTCGGCTCTGACTCAGCACGCTTATGCGATAGAGTGAGGCCTCTTATTGGCTGAGCTATTTTTTATCCCAGGATGCACCACCACTAATCCCCCAGATCTCGTTTGCCGCTTACAAACTTAGATGTGGTCTCAACTTGGCTGGGCTAAGTACTATTTATTTAGGCTTTTTCCTGTCAGAAATTTGCTTGCTTTGAACCCAAAAGCTGTTTTAACAGCTATTGTTGTCATACGAGTGTGTATTGAACAGTTCTGTTGAGAAATTTGTGTTTTTTGTCAGGGAAGGTTAGTTAGAGGGGCCTTCCCCTGTTGCTTTTTGCTATTAGTGTTTCTTTCGTGGGTCAAGTACCCGTTTAAGTTAGAGGGTCTTGACTCTCTCTTTCTGTGTGTTTGTTCAACTGTATTGTGTATATAAAAAAAAAAAAAAAAAACAAAACTTTATTCTTTTTGTTGTTGTTCTTAAACTATTAAGTTTTGTTGTATTTCTCTTAAGACAGGTGTACTGTTTTCTAAATTAGTTATGTCCAAAGAGCATAGACCCTCCGGGTTTAAAAAGTGCACGAGGTGTGGTTATAAGATGTCCATAACGGACGACCACTCCTCGTGCGTCTATTGCTTAGGCACCAAGCACCTACAAGAATCATGTAGCGTGTGTCACGCCTTCTCATCAAGGGTCCTCCAGGAGAGGAAAAACAAATTAATCCTTAAGGGGTTAATTAAGCCATCCTTCGAGGAGGCTTTATTTTATTTATTTATTTATTTAACATTTGTTAAATCCTTTATCCTTTATCCTCCTCTCCTTCTCCTTCAAAAAAGAAGAAAGCGTCGGCTCCGACCAGTCAGTCGGAACCGACTGCCAAAAAACCTAGGCAGACTTCTCCATCGGCTCCACGGACTTCGGAGCCGAGGGCGGAACAGTCTGCCTCGATGCCTCCAGTCTCGACCCCTCTGGTTTCGGAGCTGAGGACTGGGGCATCGAGAGGTGGGTCACCTTCATCGGCTCCACTGATATTGGAGCCGATGAGGGTTGCCGGCTCAGACTCTTCCACTTCGGAGCCGAAGTCCTCGTCGGCACCGAGGGAAATTAGCTTGAGATCTCCCTCGGAGCCGATAATTATAGAATCCATTCGGAGCCGGTCCCCTAGTCCTTTGGAGCCGATGGAGAAATCGGTTCGGACCCGATCGGTATCGTCCAGATCATCCAAGATGTCTGATTCGGACATCGACAGGGTGCTCCTAAGACTCTTCCAGTCTCCAGTGTTCCAAAAGCTAGTTTCGGCTCCAGCCCATTTGGCTTCGGAGCCAATGGTCCACCTCCCTACTATGGTTCCTCCTCCAACAGCCTCGGCACCGTTGGAGCCAGTGCTGGTGGAACCGGTGGAGGTTTTAGGGTCGGGCCCGACCCTTACTCCTACTCCGGCTCTTGGGTCAGAGTTCGGTACGCGGACTTCTTCCGTCGGCCCCGGGGGGGATGCTTCGGGATTGATGTTTTCGGTCCCAAGTCTCCCTCTTGGTGCATCGGCAGCGGGAGTGCCGTCTACTGTCGTGGCCACGGAGGTGGGACCCTCCCAGGATTCTGGTGGTTCCGCCTTCAGGGCTATGAGGAGTGCGTTAGCCAAATCATCTTTGGCTACCTCCATGGTCTCCCCAGCTCCTTCCCTGCATACCGAGACTGGGTCTTTGGCAGTCTCCCTGTCCTCAGACAGCGGAGCCCCGGGGCCTGAGGTTACCCCCACTGGGGTTTCCCCCCCTCCTGGAGGTTCTTCTGAAGCTTCTTCGGAAGAACCCCCCAGGAAAAGATCATGCAAGAGGAAGCACGTTGACCCCCCTGATGAGTCTCTTACATCAGACACTGATCTCGATGATGCAGA
Organism: Protopterus annectens; assembly: GCF_019279795.1. Lineage (NCBI taxonomy): Eukaryota > Metazoa > Chordata > Ceratodontiformes > Protopteridae > Protopterus > Protopterus annectens. The sequence continues at coordinate 1,732,636,559 of NC_056728.1, forward strand.
GGGGTCCCCTAAGTCATCCTCGGATGATGTCTCCTTTGCAGACATCCTGGAAGCCCTTAAACAATGAGGCGGCTGGCAGTCCAAACCCTCTTCTGCTGATGTGTCGGTGTTCCTTAAGGCCTTCGGGGCTCAGCCCTCCACCTCGTGGGTGTCTCCGCCCTTCGACGAGCTCTTGGATTTGATCTGTCGAAGGGTGTGGGAACACCCAGACTCTGTGGAACCGGTGCCTGCTCGTCCGAATAAGTTCCTCTCGGCACCCCCTGAAAAAGAGTTTCTAACCAAAGGTGTGGCTGTAGATGCTTTGGTGGTGGCATCTGCTACCCAGCAAGATGTAGCAGAGGCTTCGACGTCCGTCCATCCTCCTAATAAGGAGTCTAGGAGCATGGATCGGTACGGAAAGCGCACCCTAAGTTCAGCGGCCTTTACATTAAGGTCCTTGAACTACCTTACGCACTTTACTAGATTTCAGAGGGATCTGATTAAAGAACTTTCCGATACCCTCTTGGGTAACCTGCCTGAGGAGCTGGCCCAGACGGTTGGCTCTCAGCTGGCTACATTGTCATCCATTTTGAACTCGTCCATGAGGCTCATTTCTTATGCGGCCGAAGGGGCGAGTAGAGCGGCAGGTACAGGCATTGCTCTACGGAGACAAGCCTGGCTCCGCCTGTGTCACTTCGCGGAGGCCTTTAAGTCTTCCTTTACCGACGCCCCCTTTGATGGGTCCTCCCTGTTTGGACCCAAGGTAAAGGACACACTGACCCGCTGCGAACAGGAGGGTAAGACTCTGACTGCTAAAAGAGGAGGGAAAATGTGGTTCCGTAGATCTCAGAAGCCTTACCCCTCTCAGCAGGATGAGCCCCCTTCCAGAGGCAGGGAAGGGGGAAATTCTTCAGGAAGATGCCGTCCCAGAGGCCCTCGCAACACTGGAGACCGCGAGTCCTTTCGTGGCTCTTCAGCTTTTCACAGTCCCTGAGGGATTGCCCGACTGTGCAGCTCCGGAGCTAGTCGGGGGTCGTTTTTCGAAGCACCTGAAAGCCTGGGAAGGTATCACTCAGGACCGATGGGTGCTTCGAATTATTGCCGGAGGTTACACCATCCCTTTCTCTCACTCCCCACCTCAGTCCAAAAAAATCCCGGACCCGCCACCCAGTCAACGTGATACTGCAGCCTCAGAAGTTTCAAAGCTGCTGCAAAAAGGAGTCATCCAACCGGTCCCCGCAGACCAGATCGGATTAGGGACTTACTCAAGATTTCTTTTGGTGCCAAAAAAGACCGGGGACTTGAGGCCCATTTTGGACCTCAGCATTCTAAACCGTTCAGTCAGAAAGTCCAAGTCCCGAATGGTCACCCTACAAACCATTCTCCCATTGCTGGAGAAAGGTGTTTGGATGTGCTCCATAGATCTCAAGGACGCTTATTACCATATCATGGTACATCAAGCGTCCAGGAGACATCTGCGCTTCAGCCTAGGAGGCAGTCATTTTCAGTTCCGCTGCCCTTTGGTCTCACCACAGTCCCCAGGGTGTTCACCAAGTGCTTGGCAGTCGTGACTGCTCACCTGAGAAGTCTAGGATTCCAGGTGTTTCCGTATCTAGACGACTGGCTCCTAACTGCCGCCTCCAAGCATCTACTACTGCGGAGCCTACAAGCCACTATATCACCGGGCAATTCCCTTGGAATTACCTTCAATTGGCCAAAGTCTGTGTTGCTGCCATCTCAACGAATAAGATTCATAGGGGTAGAGATAGCCTCAAACCAAATGCGGGTCTATCTACCTACAGACAGAATACAAACCATACAGACTCAAGTTCGAGCCTTACTTCCCAGGTCCAAAGCCCCAGCCAGAATGGTCCTGCAGCTATTAGGATCCATGTCCACCACGGTTCTTCTAGTCCCCTTGGCAAGGTTGCACATGAGAATTCTCTAGTGGCTCCTTTCAGCTCAGTGGTCCTTTCAGGAACTCCCTCTCAGTCACCTCATATGGATCACGGAAACATGCAAACGGGACCTTCGCTGGTGGCTAGTGCCCTCCAATTTGGATCAGGGACGACCCTTTGTTCTACCTCCTCCTGCGGCCACTTTGACCACGGACACCTCCCAGATGGGGTGGGGGGGCATTCCCTGGGCATGTCAGTCCAAGGCAAATGGCACCCAGAAGAGACCCTACTTCATATCAACATCCTAGAAATGAGGGCGGTGCTTCTGTCCCTCCATGCCCTTCACGATTACCTCCCTCAGGGCGTAATTGCTGTTCACTCAGACAACATGTCAGTTGTCTGGTACCTGAACAAACAGGGAGGGACCAGATCCTATCCTCTTTGCAGAGAGGCCATGAGAGTCTGGGAATGGGCAGTCTCGACCGAACGCTTTCTAGTGGCTACTCATATCCCGGGCAAGTCCAATGTGATAGCCGACAGACTGAGCAGAACCATCCTCTCTCCTCACGAATGGTCTCTGAACATGACAGTTGCAAGTCAGATTTTCAGCAGATGGGGAGTTCCGTGTTGCGACCTCTTCGCGACTCCACTAAATGCGTGCAAAAATTCTTCTCCCTAACCCCGGCTCCGGGGAAGAGCCCCATGGACGCACTAGCCCGTCCTTGGCCCACCGGTTTGCTTTATGCCTTCCCCCCAGTTCCTCTCCTTCCCAGGGTGATCCAAAAAGCATCTTTCTTGGGGAGCAAAATGATCTTAGTTGCTCCTTACTGGCCTCGTCAAGTATGGTTCCCCTATCTTCGGAAATATGCTCTGGAAGGTCCATGGTTCCTGGATCAGATCCCAGACCTTTTGGTTCATCAGTCGGGACTATTCCACCAGTCCCTGCACACCTTAAGATTGACGGCTTGGCTCCTCCTCTTCCGACTATAGTCAGGAGTCATACATTGGATCCAGAGGTTGTACACATATTATCTTCGGCCCATAAGTCCGCTACAAAGAAACTGTATTCTAGCAAATGGAAAAGATTTGCTATTTGGGCTCAACTCCGGGGCCTGGATCCCATCACTATTCCCGTGGCAGAAGTACTAAAATTTTTGACTTCTCTTTTCAATCAAGGTTCTTCAGTCTCTACCATCAAGGTTCAATTGGCAGCTATTTCCAATTTTCATGAATCTATAAACCCACCTTTAATGAGCAACAGATTGTGCAAGACCTTCTTGAAAGGTGCTGCGCTTTTAAGACCTCTGATTTCTCATCCTGCTCCTCCATGGAATCTCGATGTGGTGTTACGCGCCTTAACTTCCTCCCCCTTCGAACCGGCAGCTACATGTGATCTAAAATTTCTTTCGTGGAAGACTGCTTTTCTGGTGGCAATTACTTCTGCCAGAAGAGTTTCAGAGCTTCAAGCTTTGTCTGTAAAACCCCCGTACTTGGTTTTTCATAAAGACAGAGTATCTCTCAGGCCAAATCCTACCTTTGTCCCTAAAGTTTGTTCCAGTTTCTGCCTACAACAATCGTTAGAACTTCCAGTCTTTTTTCCAAAATATTCTAACAAAGCGGAATTCATATTCCACACAGTAGATGTCCACAGGCAGTTGCGTTTTTATTTAGACAGGACCAAACAAACAAGGAAAACAGATCAGTTGTTTGTATCCTTTGCAGACAATAAATTGGGCAAAGCTGTTATAAAGGTCACTATTGCCAAATGGATCAGGGACTGTATTACTCAAGCTTATTCCTATTCTAACATAGAGCTTACCACCTCTGTCAAAGCTCATTCTACAAGGGCTATGGCTACTTCGATAGCATTTCATTCTAAGCTTGCCATTAGTGACATTTGTGCTGCGGCTACATGGTCTTCCCCGCACACTTTCATTTCCCACTACAAATTGGATGTGGCATCTAGAGGATGAGCTTCATTTGGTTCCACAGTGCTCAGGAGTGTTTTCCAACGAGCCACCCAGGATTTAGGTGCTAGGGACGCTGTCCCATCAGTACAGAATGTAGGCGAGATAGGATCACATAACATCTTTTAGTTATGTACTTACCATAACTTTAGATGTTTGGGATCCATCTCGCCTACATTCCTAATAACCCACCCTCCTTCCCCCTTCCTTGGAGATCAGAGGATATCAGAAGGTCCAAATCCTGTTGTTTCATCTTGAAACATCTAACAATGTTATATAAACAAGTTGTGCATGTGTGCATGAATGCGGACAAACAAGATCTGGGGGATTAGTGGTGGTGCATCCTGGGATAAAAAATAGCTCAGCCAATAAGAGGCCTCGCTCTATAGCATAAGCTTGCCGAGTTGGAGCCGAGGGATTGGCTCCGAGCCCATCAGTACAGAATGTAGGTGAGATGGATCCCAAACATCTAAAGTTATGGTAAGTACATAACTAAAAGTTCAGTTTGAACAATGTCTGTCTTCTCATGATGTACCTCATTCTTGTCATTTAACAAAGTACCCCTGTAAGTGTTGTAAATGACCACCTGGCTGCAAAGGATCAGTTTATGCTGTCCTATTCCAGTTCTCATTAATATTTATCATCTGTTACAATGTATCATGGGATTTTGCCAGAGCAATTGCTGTCCTGCTGTCATACCTCTCAACCTCTTAGCATAAGAAATCTGGACAGAGTGAAAAATAATGGGGGAGCAAAGGACCAAAAATAGGGATAGATTTTAAATATGACTCTTACAAACTTAGAAAATTGCTAGAAAAACAAGTTTTGTATCAGCATGCATTTTCAGAAGGATATGAAATGTGAAACACAAATGTCTGTCATTAT
>NC_056728.1:1732646287-1732676287 GCF_019279795.1 Protopterus annectens
ACTAGGAAGCTAATCCTTAGTAGAAATAAAACCTGGGCAAAATGGCGTAACACAAAAAACCCAACTGACCACCAATCTTTTAGACAGCAAAGAAATATGACAAAAAAAGCTATTCTACAAGATAAAAAGAACTTTTATACTCAACTGCAACAATCATCCCCTCACCTATCACAAAAATTCTGGTCTTCTATCAACACACTAATATCCCCTGGAAAAGTAGCAACACCTAATCCTTCAGGTTCTAACCCTGATTGCCCAAGGCAAACAGCTAATACCTTCAATACTTTCTTTACTTCTGCTATACTTAATCTAGCTAATCAACAAAACCCTGATACCTCCAAACTACCCACTCCTACCTCCACTCCCCCCCTTTCCACCTCAAACCTATACCCACTTCATATATCTCTGCCCTGTTGCAGAAATTAAAACCTTCCACCCCCTCAGCTGATAAACTACCAGCTGAATACCTGCAAATTGGAGCAAAAGCCATTGCCTACCCCATCTCCATACTGATTAATAGAACCATAGAAGAAGGCACTATTCCATCGCTCTAGAAAATCTCACACATCATTCCTCTTTTCAAAGGTGGAGACTCCATTGAGTTTTCCAACTTCCGCCCCATAGCTTTACTATCTCCACTTGCAAAAATTATGGAGAAATGCATACACAAACAATTACTTACCCATCTACTTTGTCACAATCTTCTAGCTGACTGCCAGCATGGTTTTAGGCCATTCCATAGTACTACCACAGCCTTACTATCCTTTACTGACTGTATCAATAATAACCGCAACAAAAATATCCTTTCCTCAGCATTCTTCATAGACCTGTCCAAAGCCTTTGACATGGTCAATCATCAACTTCTAATCCACCGATTGAAGTCCCTCTCTCTTGACTACCTAGCTATAAACTGGTTCACATCCTATCTGGAAAACCGAAAACAAGCTGTTCTTTGGAATAACCAACTTTCTGACCTCCTCCCCACCTCTATAGGTGTCCCTTAAGGCTCTATCTTAGGTCCACTACTGTTTTCCATTTTCATAAATGACCTTCACCTAGCTACCCCAGATACAACTTGCATTCAATATGCAGACGACACTACCATCATTTGCTCTGGTTCCAACCAAACTGAACTTCATTTCCTCACACAAAAAGCCTTCACCACTATAGAGCAATGGTTCTCTAACCACTGTCTTCTCCTTAACCCAAATAAAACTAAACTTCTGCTTTTTGCACCCTCCCACTTATCTCCCTTTGCACCCTCCCACTTATCTCCCTCCTTTAATTTCTCACTCACATCTAATAATGGTACGCTAATCTCTCCTGATCTCAGCACCAAACTCTTAGGAATTACAATTGATAACCAACTAAAATTTGACTCTCACATAAACTCCACCGTAAAATCCACTAACAAAAAACTAGGATCTCTCTATAGAATCAAATCTTTTCTAACTCCTGAAGCCAGAACCACTATAGCTAGAATTCACTTAATCTCTACCTTATTATATGCCTCCCCCATATACACTAATCTTTCTAAGTATAATCTTAACAAACTAGCTACGGCATTTAACCACATTGCCAGATTTGCTACAAACTCTCCATACAGGACTCATCACTGTCTCAATCTCAAAGAACTAGGCTGGCTGGAATTACCTCACCTGATACAATTCTACCAACTTACAATGGCCCATAAAGCCCTATACCACCCTGACAACACTCCAATGCTCTCCTCCCTCATTAAATCATACAATAATCTGGGGAAACTGCGCTCCTCTAACAGAATGCTGATTCATACTTCCTTTTCAAATAACATAGCTGGAGACACTATATTTTCTAATTTTGTTGGCAAAATATGGAATCTACTACCACAAGACCTTACTACCATAACATCACTCCCACTATTCAAAACTAACTTAAAACTATTTCTCACTAACCACTGGCTATGCTCCTGCAATAACCCTGACTAAACAGCTTATTTGACCCTTTAAGCTAACCTTCTCTTCTTAATTTCCTAACTCTGTCTCTCCAGAGTATTTACTCACCATGTCTGAGTGCACTAGGCATTTTTTTCCTTTTCTTACATACTCACTAAAGTTTTCACTTTTTCTGATCTCGTAAATGACTACCCATCTGCTTTCTCTAACTTTACTTTTTACCCCTGTTCAATGACATTTGTTATTTTTTGTATGATTATAGTGTATTTTTTATTATTATTCTTCAGTGTGAGCTTTTAATATTATTATTACTACTTAGATGAATAGTTTTTAGTAGTATGTTAGCGGAGCTTTTCTCCTCGGGCCTCCACTGAAAATGGACATGTATCCAGCTGGACTAGCCCGGTCAACAAATGTAAAATAAAATAAATAAATTAATAAATATATATGTATATATATATATGTATATATATATATATATATATTTATATATATATGTATATATATGTATATATACATATACATACATATATATATATATATATATATATATATATATATATATATGTATATATATATATATATATATATATATATATATGTATGTATATATATATATATATATATATATATATATATATATATATATATACATACATACATATATATATATATATATATATATATATATATATATATATATATTATTTTTTATGTTTTTGAAAATCAGAAGCAGACAAAGGCGGAAAAATGAAAAGATTGTCTTACATGGGGAATCCCATTATATAAAGTGGCTTTTGAAAAATATAAGGTAAGTAATCAGCCTGTGTTTCATTAGGAAAAAATATGATTTTATTGAATTCTTCACAGCACACTTTTTCTGCACTAGCTAACGTCCATTTTAAACTACAAGTATTACAAATGTAATCTTGGAAGGTATCAAATCAGCTTCATGGTCTTCCCCATTGCACAACATAGAAAGGAAGCCATCAATAGTCTGTTAGCAAAAGCAGTTCTCAAACATCTTTTTGTATAGTGTTGCAATAACATTTATTTAGTGACAAACCTCACTTCTTCGTAATGTTTCTGTCTGGGTATAAATGTTTCCACTGTAACAGATATTCTAACAAAAAATCAGGTGAAGTGTTATGATAGGGAATAAAGATTGCTATGAGACCTGTGATTATTATGTGTTTGATGATATCATTAATATTGCAGATTGTGTAACCCTGACAATAACAACAACCCCAGAAGAGATTTGAATTGTTGGAGTGTAGAGACCACCAAATCAAGTGTTGATAACCTAGACAAATTCATACATTTCTTGTATAAAACATTGGATGCAAAATAATGGCAGCTGTGGACTTAAATATAACAGAACCAGGCTGGAATAATATTAATTCTACCTGAACTGCTAATAATAACATACCAAACCAAAATAGTCATTGTGAGTTTTTGTTGAAAATATATCAACACTGTATAAACATATAATCAGTAGTTCATACGACAGAATCACCATCTGTACACGTCTTTTCCTGGTGTTGTAACAACTGCACCCACGGGTGGCCTTGTCTGACACAAGCACCATTTTTGGTACTTGACCTCAAGGGGGGCATATTTTCTGTCTCTCCTCATACTCTAAGTTCTAAAATGGTCCAAAAGCCTGAGGAAAGTGTGGGAAAGACAAAAAGAAAGTGAATGTTCTATTCTGTACTACCCAGCAAGCAGACCTGCCTGTGCCCCCCCTAACTTGTAATGACTGACCAGGATTAAGACCTGTAATAAATTAACATTTTACAATACTACAGTAATTAACTATACTTTGATCTTTAAATCTACAAATACTACATTAACAATTGTCAAAATAAATTACAGCAAATCTTGAATTATGAATGTGAAATTCAGATTAAACAAGTCGTGCCCAGTGTCTGACAGATGAATGCCATCCAGCTGAAACCAAAGAGGATGCTTGTCCTGAAAGTCCCAGTTTTCTATTTTATGAAACAGCAAAGCTGGAGCTGTTCGGCAAATTCTGTATTTAATATATTTCTGTGTGGATTATGCTGTGATCCAAGATGACATGGTGTCCCAGCCTAGCATTGGAATGATGGCTGACCAACACACAATGATAAAAGGACATATGTTCTGTATTACAAACAAAATATTAGAAACTGCAAAAAGTAAATATATTTTCAGCAACGGTTTAACATCATTGCTGTGAAGGTATAACAAGACTAATTGAGGAATGCTGAGTTGATGAATTACAGCATGTAAACCAGGTAAAAACTGGTTACAATGTAAACCTGGATAGCCCTTCCACACCAACTCTACATCAGCAGTGTCTAATCTCAGGATAAGTCCATTTGGTCTGACCGATGTCCTTCTAGATGCTAAAACAATGTATAAATGCCCAATGATGACAACACACACCATTTCTAAAACAGGAAACTGAGAATTAATGGGATGTTTAAACCAATTACCTGATATATTTCAAAAAGGTGGAGCAAGACCAACATACCGCCAGTTTAGTAACTTCCATTAACTGCCTTTCTTGGCCAGATCAGAATCTCCTTCAACATAAAATGAGTGCTGGGTAATACCAGGAATTAGAAGGTTCTGGATTCAAAGAGCTCTGTGAAGAAGAGTATCAAATAATCTGAGTGTAATAAGTCTGTCATGAGGTTCTCTAAAATCAACTCAAAGTGCTGGAAGTTTGAAGATAGAGGAGAATCTTTAACCAATGGATAGCACATAACACAATGGAGGGTTACCAAACCACTTTAACCAAATGACCTTGGGACATCTGATCAGCCTTAGAGTAACAAAGGTAAATGGCTATAGAATGCTCAAAAATGTAAGCATTTCCTCAGGTTAGGAGATGAAGCAACTTGCCAATGTGAAATGTCTCCCCAATACATCCAAGTAATAAGATTTGTGTAGATGACATAAGAGTGGTATTTTTACATTATATTGTAAATGCCTTCCAGAAAGATGGAAAGCAAGTTTTCATCAATACTGACCTACCCCTATGTTTTACCCCAGTCTAACACAGTTCGGGAAACCAACCAAGGTTTTATGTGACCTGGTTTGTCAGATGGCTTAACCCAAAAGCTGAATGCTGCCAGGTAAATATAGACAGTATTTACAAACTCCTTATAATAACATATAGTGAAAACATACTGACTGCATGAGTAAAGGGGTCACAGTCTGTAAGCTGACAAGACCCCACCAGTAAATCCAAAAAAGCCTCCAGGAACACTCCATATGACTTATTGGTGCTGTTGGACGAGGACTATAAAAGCAATGAAGCTGATATTCTTTGCCAGACAGCCATAAAGACACTGAGATGGCAGTAACTGTTAGGCATCTGGTGCTAGTACTCTACTTGTCGATCTGCATACGAGAAAGAAATTCAGCTACTTCATTGATTTTGCCTGGAACATGTGAGTTTATTTGCAAACTGTGCAGAATGAGCTGTTGCAGTGGGACTGCACTGACTTAGACTTGAAAGTTCTCTAGGACAGAGCCTGCACTACTGCTTGGTCATCAGAATAGAACATTATTCTGCTGTCCCCTGACCTGGCCTTGCCAAATAAACAGTGGACACTCAGAGAGTCATCAGTTCTAAGAATATATCTTTAAAAACCTGAGTGGACCAGGAGACTGGCCAAGGGAAGGAAAACCAATGAACTTGAAAATATGCCCCCATACCAATCCCCCCCCCTCCATTGCATTAGTAAACATATTGTGACTCACACCCTGTGATGCTTCTGCCTACCACCCTTAAGTACGTTAGCCACAATTCCAATGAACGTTCTGCTGGGGCAATGGCACTGCATGAAAAATTAAGCATGCCAAGGAACTGCATGACATGCAGAATTCTTGCTTTCTTCATCCTTAAAACAGCTGTCTGTGTAATACTGAAGCTTATTCAATTTGGAGGGTGATAGCCTGACAGCAGACTTGATAACATCAACCTCAAGACCCAGGAACAACAAAGATTTTGATGATCTTTCCTCCTTATTCTTTGATAAGCAAAACCTAATTATTGACATAACTGTGAAAATATTGTAAAGCCTTCCATGGCTCCACTGGCCCCATTACTGACAATTAAAACATTGTCAAGATAATGGACCCCTAACTGTGATGGGGCTCATCACTGCCATGCCCAATGGAGAGCAGATCTAAACTTTTCAAACAAAGAAGAAGTGAACAAGCACACCATAGGCATTGTTGTGTTAAAGTAAAACATCCCATCCAATACTTATACCTGGGAAAGGCCAGTCTTTAAGATGGATAGGGAGCATGTGAAATGCCAGCTTGATGCCCACCATTTTAAGCCAAGGGTCAGAAAACTTATGTATGCTAATGGCATCATCCAAGGAAGAATACTTTACCTGGGAAGTGGACTTACTGGTGCCGTAATTCACAGGAAAACCTACTGGGAAAGAAAGGTTATGGATGATCATGTACTGTCCCAAATACCAACCCCAGGTGGAATACCTGAAAGGGTGTAAAAGGATGTAAAAGGGGGGAAAGGAGTTGTCCTGACATTCTACCAGCTGTAACGTTATTGTTAATATGCTCCTGGAGAATGCCTAACATTGACCTGACATAGAATGGAGGTTGGAACCTGGGGGTGAAATGGGCTTGTAGAAGAAACTCATGAGAAAAATAGTAATCAACTCCTGCTTAATCTGAGTGTTGGGGTACTCTGATAAAACAGCACTGAGAACCTCCCATGTCTACTGGAAAAGTAAAAGGCTTATCTCCTGTGAGTGACATGAAAAGAATATCACCGACTGACCCCGAAGCGAGGCATTCAGTCCTGACCCAATATCTGGCCTAACTCCATGAAAATATTTTTCTGAAGAAGGACTGGTCTTTTTAAATGAATGTGCTTGCTTAGACCAACACATAGAAAATGGGTGACCCTTGCTGCAATGAGAACATAAGTGTAAAAACTGATGAGGTTCATGCACATACCCCATCATTGTAAGAACAACACAGTTTAACTCCCAATCACATATCCATGTGGCTCTTTTCCCACAGAATCTAAAGATTTTAACTTTCTAAATTTCTGGTCATACCACAATAAAAGTAGGTCACCCTAAAACCCTGAGCTGCCTTGATGGTTCTAAAATAAGATAGTGGAGGGAATGTTTGGTTGGGTTCCTTCTTAATTTTATGGCCATGAAACATATGATGCTAGAAATGTAATTATCGCACTTCCTAGCCCTAGTTTTGCTCAGATGTTTCATCTCCAACATTGCTAGAAATGCCATGAGGTCCCTACTCCCTGAAGCCTGATAACCCAAGAGGAGTTGTACCTATTCCCTGTCTACTAAATTACAAAGGACAACATAACCCCCTTTTAGAACCTTGTCATTTATAAAGGATGGCATATGAGATATGATACATTCATGCATACATACACACATATAAATATTTCAAGCATGGACATTAATGCCCTTCTAGCCTGCCAATGTACCAAAACACTTGTTCCCGTAATAAGTGTCCAGGCTGTTCTTAAAAAATATCTAAACTAGTGCTTGCTTTAATGTAATTTAGTAGTCTGTTCCATGCAACAGCTGCTGTCTCAGAAAACCAATTAGTGCACTTCCCATTCCCATAGACTTTTTGACATAGATTGTCTGATGATTCCCTGCTAATTTTGATAACCCCAAATATTCCCAGAGATAGTTGTATGCATATGCCTATAAACCTGAATAAGGTCTCCTCTTAAACATCTATACGAGACACTATAAAAGTTCAAATATTTTAGTATTTCATAATAACTTAAATATTCACATTCATGAATACCCTTGGTATGTTTCCACTGTACTTTTCCAGTTTACTCATGCTTGTTTTCTTATAAGGTTTGCATATTGTTATTCTATACTTAAGTTTGGGTCTGATGTAACTAATAAACAATGACTTCCATTGGGAAAAGGTGTTGGTACCAGAGTAGTTTTCCCAGTTAATGGCAGGGTAGTTGAAATCACCCAGTATTATGGTGTTTGGTGGTATCTTAATATTTTCCAGTATGTTTAGAAAGGTGTAGTGAGAATCTTGGGGCATGGTGGGGGATCTGTAGCAAGCTACAATTTGGATTGCAGTCTTACCTAGTGTTAGTTGCACCTGGAAAATTTCAGATGCATTGTGTTGGGCAACTAGCCTGGAGGTGTGAATATCCTTGGTGAATATGGACACTCCTCCACCTTTAGTGTTTTGGTCTTGGTTTGGTGGCCAAAAAGTGTGGTAAGAGTTGTAGCCTGGTATTGCAGGGGTGCTCTTTGGAGCCTTGAACCAGGTCTTAGTTACTGCACAGATATCGATGTCCTCCATTTTTAGGAGCGCCTCGAAAGAGTGCATTTTGAGGTTTAGACTTCTAGCATGGCGTAGCATTACCTTCAAATTTTACATGCTTGTATCTGTTACGGTGGTGGTTTTGTCCTTTGAACCTTGCCTAAAAAGCCACTATAGGGGTGGCAAGAGCTTTAGCAAGCAACCTGAATCCCAGGGGTGTCAGGTGCAGACCATCTCTGGCAAAGCATCGCGGTTTGTCGATCATGTCTTCCCAGGCAGACAGATACTGGATCCCCTTTGAATGACACCAGAAGCTTAGCCAATTGTTGAAGTCAATCATTTTATCCTTATACTGTGGTATCATTCTGGGCAAAGGCAGGATGCTACTCAGGGCTAGGGTCATACCTGCCTGGGCCACATGATCCGAGAGCTCTTTCATGTTTCTTTTCATGTAGTCAAGGGAGGTACATCTCAAGTCATTCACTCCAACATGGACAATGACAGAGTCATATTTGTACTTGTTGTGGAGTGACTTGAGTGCATGTGTTATGTGGCAGATCCTGGCACCCAACAGGCAGCTGACAGTAATTTTCTCCTTGTTCAGCCTGGTAAGTGGGACATCAGTGTGCCTGACTATAGAGTCACCTATGACTAGAGTGTTGGGTACATTGTCTTGCCTTAGCGGCTGTTGTTGGGTGGCACACTGGTAGATTTTCCGGTAGACCAAAAATCCTGATGTTATTTCTTTGAGATCTGTTCTCAAGATCATCTAATTTGGTTTGAAGCAGGGTATTTTGCTTTGGTAATAATTCTAGAGTATAGGGCAGCCGCAGTGGTGTGGCGGTTAGCATTGTCATCTCACAGCAAGAGGTTCTCTGGTTCAATCCTCAGCTGGGGTGCCTTCTGTGCAGAGTCTGCATGTCCTCCCTGTGGTCGCATGGGTTTCCTCAGGATGCTCCAGTTTCCTCCCCCATCCCAAAGACAGGTGGATTGGGCACTCTAAATTGGCCCAAGGTGTGAGTGCAAGCATGTGTGTGCCTTCTGTGGAAGGTTGGGTGCCTAGCTGGCAACTCAACACTGTAAAACTCCACTGCTAATCATGAGCAGACAGGTGATCCGCTGTGGCAACCCTTAACCGGGAAAAGCCAAAAGAAGAAGAAGAAGAGTTCTAGATTATGTTCATTTTGTTGTATTCTGCTATCCATGTCATTTAAAGATGTTTCAATACCTGTAATTTGTTTCTTCTGCTGTTTCAGGTCTTGATGTAAAGTCTCCATCTGCTGAGATGTGTTTTCTTTAAAAACATCAATTTTCATATCCATTCTGTCAATTTTTGTAGATAGTTCCTGGATAGTAGTTAAAAGAGTTTGGAACTCTTTTTTTTTAATGCTGAGTCCTGGTGAGAGGATTTTGTAAAGCTCATGAGAATCCAGATACCAAAAACTTGTCTCTTATTTTTTGACAGGAAAAATTAAAAAAAACCTAAAAAAATGTTGATATTAATTTAATAGATTATTAAAGGAAACCATATATATATATATATATATATATATATATATATATTTAGAAAAAAATTTAAATAGTTTTAAATAAAAATTCCTGTCATAAAAGAAATGATAAGGCAGAGCTGAAATAAAGTGCTGCTACTCAAGGCTCATGCTTGGCCACGCCCCTCATGTCCCACTTTCTTATAATCTGAACAAAAAAGCTGAAGGAATATGCGTTGTGCCCCAGGATATGAAAGTAGTGTCACTCAAGTGTGTAAAAATACAAAGCAAATTGAAGAGATTTTCAAAGTGATGTAAATAAGGTCTCAGGCAAAGGAATGCTAATAATATTTGTCATCTCTGCAACAAAAGTGATGCTCAGTGAAATGCATTTAAATCTAATTTCTTCACTTAAGACCAGTGACTCTTCAGCAAAGCACATCTAATCTCCTGATGGACTGAAGCAGTTTGTTTCCTTTTAGCATTGATACAGGTATGGGAAATTTGATTTACATTACCTCTCAACCTTCAGACTTTATTATTATGTTATGCCTCTGACTTTGCTTGTATTAAGTTTTATCTTACACCATTGCCCCTTAACATCTACAGAAAACACATTTTCTTGATATGTAACCTATTTTCATTCATATGCCTGCCTCTTAAGGTGTGATATCCAGAAACAAAGTCTTTAATGCTAATAGTTCTTTAGCAACACTTTGTTTTGACTGTTCTATTATATAATGAAAATGTGAAAATAGAAGTCATTCATCATGAGCCATTTCATTTTAAAAGTGGCCACACCAGTCTTCTTAACAGTTAAAGTCTTTTATGATTCTTCATGACTGGTCTTCACAATCCAGGGTAAATGTATAACTTTGCATTGCACAACACTTTTTGTAAACTCCATCTGATTGTTTACTTAAAGCGTCCCAAACATTATCTACGGCACTGACAGTATGCATTACTAGCTGCGGTGGTGCAGCGGTAGCTTTGTCGCCTCACAGCAAGAGGTTCTCCCATTCAATTCTCGGCTGGAGCGCCTTCTGTGTGGAGTCTGCATGTCCTCCCCGCGGTCGAGTGGCATTCGAAAGACATGCGTGAATGGACGTGCCTTTGTTGAAGTTTGGTCGTTAGGCTGGCACCTGGCACCTTAGCACTGTAAAAATCAACTGCCAATCATTAGCAGACTGGAGTTCTGCTGTGGCAACCCCTAACCGGGAAAAGCCGAAAGAAAAACAACTGACAGTATGCATTACTCAGTGTAGTGAGAGTTGCTTACTTTAACAACCTTGCCAGTGTTAGCATAGCAAATATTTAGTGCAAAAACTCAGAAAAATTATTTAGCAAACATATCAGGAAAATGTGTTTTGCATGGAGTCTCTTTCAATTTGGTATTCCCTACCATTTAGTCTCAAGTATATATTTAAAAGCTAATATATTTAACATGAATTTAAAAACTTAAGTTGTAAGCACTGATGCTTTCTGTCCCAACAGTGGCACATGATACATTTGCTTGTTCAGTTATTTTGCTTGCCTCCCTGAACAGTGAAGGTCGAGTTTCTGAATTTGGCATGATGGTAGTCGCAACAGCAAAACAAAATCATTCTCAGCTCCTCCAAACAGAAAACATCTTTGCCAAGAGCAAGACATTTTTTTATCAACAGTTAAAAAAAATGTGTTTTAGGGAAGCAAGGTCATTATAAAAGGCCCTCTGTATACCCTAATTAGTTTAATCAAATCTGGGACTGCATACCTTGGGGTAAAGATAAAGAGACTTATCCCCTCAAAGAATCCTTTTTTTGCCAATGTGCAAAATAGTACAAATACTATCTACTTTTGATGAAACACAGTAGGCACATTTTGCCATGCTTGCCAGGAGTTTTGTAACTCAGCCCACATTATTTTTCCATTGTTATCTTAATAAAAGGTAATTATTTTATTAGAACGGGCAGGTCCGCACACTACCATGGTAGCTCAAAGAGGAAGGATGTCCAGTCCTGTCTTATACTGTGTTCCTACCACTGTAATGAGCACCAATTCCTTAATTCTCATATTACTTGGATTAATATTCCTGTATACATATATAATAATCAAACTAAAATATCTAAAAACTCACTAAGGCTGAACAGGAAGGTTAAATTAATAAGAAAAATGAACTATTTGTTGCTAGATATGCTTTCCTTGCTTTTGGACAAAACTAGTAGCATCAAAATAGCTACATAGTCTGAGAACACATTATATGGTTAAAATGTACAATTTAAATGCACATGAAGGTAGAGGGAAAGAGGTTTCCTAGATGTTGGCAGTCTGTTTTCATTTAGCAGCCTGGGTGACAGCATACAGGCAGTAGTGGTAGAGAGTAACCAGAGGACGGCTCTTCTTCTTCTTCTTTCTGAGGAAGGGGAGTGTATGGAAATCTTTCATGGTAGGAGAATCTCATGGTAGGAGCCATGATCTAATTCTTTGCAAGGAAAAATATGGAGAAACGACAATGCATAAATAAAAATACTAAGGCAACTTCCCATATGATGACTGGTTTCTTTCTCGCTCCTTTCTTATTCATTTCTCAAAAAAATGGACTGTCAGTGAGACAGATTTTTCAAATCTTTAACGGAAAGAGATGCTCTACATGGATGTGATCATATGGTAATTATTAGGGATCAAGAATAGAGAAAGACAGAGACAACCAGAAAGAATTATGGTAAGTAGGTGATCCTGGGGCAACAGTTCTATGTCGCCTACAGTTTTCCAAGAAAACCTGCAGAGAATGTTTCGAGGCAAGCCTACCAGTAACAGTCATGGTGTACTTTCATAAAACTGAACCAATATTTTAGTCTGAAAATGTTGTATATATGCATGTTTTAAGAACTAGTGGCTAGCATACTGTTCTTGCAATGGGGCACATTCTCTAAAATGTAATAAAAATGTTATACATTATTTTTCATAGCCGGTAATTATGGAGTATATCATGTAGGTTGCATGGCTTTAATATTTTTATATTGTAGCTTAGGAAGAAAAGTTTTCCAAAATGTGCACAGAAAGAAAAACAATGCAACCACACTGTCTATGAAACATGAAAAATGTTGTAACAAAATGTTAACAGCAGTGTACAGCTTTAAATGGTAGTAAGTCTTATTTATTTATTTTTTAAATATTTTTGGACCCCTTAAACCTCATTATTTCTGACCCAGCTCCCCAGTGTTCAAAGTCCATGTCAGGTTTACCAGCTGTCCTTCTCCCTGACTTTTCCCAGTGCTGCAGGGACAATTTGTGGATCTTAAGGATGAGCTGGAAGCTCAGCCATCTGCGGTTCAATCTTATGTTTATTTATTTTTTTTAGCATTATATATCCTACCCACTTTCACCTTTACCAGCCTCCCATACCCATTGGTCACATCAAAAGGCAATTCCCCTCTTTGAACCATTCCTCCCCTTAGAAGGCTTCACCAATGATTGCTCAACCTCCCCAAGGCAGGCATGCCCATCCCTCCCTCCCTCCCTGCATTTCTGTCAGTCAATCCAGCTGCCAATCAAATCCTGGTCAGCTGAGCAGTAGTCAGAGCTTTATCCCTCTACACCACCAGAGTGGCTGTAGTATGTTTTATTGTTGCCTCCTTTAGCCATTATTTTTTCTGGTGTAATAGATGCTTGTCCCACTGCTCTTACATATCCTTCATCAAGGCCATGTTTTTCCTGACATATTATAGTTTGTGTCCTGGTACGTTTGTTGTTGGGACATTACTGCAAATCCTTCAGGACATCTTCATGAACTCCACTGAACTCACAAAGTCCAATTTTGTCCTTAAAGTGATGGAAAAGAAAACTTTTCATAGCTGCCTGTCATTTTTATCCTGAAAGCTTGACAGTCTTAAATTCATTTTACGTTGTGCAGTTTCTACTGCCTGAATCTTTATCTGCAAATCATTGATTTCCATTTCCAAGTGTCCCCTTTATTCTTATGTGTTGTTACAATACTTTGTGATAGCCTCACATTAAGCTTTATGCTTTCAGGATGTCTCTAAAGCATCAGCAAATTGTGTCAGAATAGTGGCTTTCTCCTTGACAGTTTCCTTATTATGGTGTAGCAGCATGTGTTTAATCTGAATATGAGGGATAATACCTGTCAACCTCTTAGTGCAAGAAAACTGGACAAAGCCTAAAATGATGGGTGAACAAAGACCCAGAAATAAGGGCAGATTTTAAATATTGCTCTTTCTGTAATTCCTGGCCAGCAGAGCTTAAATGTAAACAAGCTAGTATTTCATGCTGAATATTTACGTAGTCAATAACTGGGTAGTTGAAGATGGTATTTGCTTAAATGCTGAGTGACTCTAGTTCATATATGTTGGCACTATGGCATTCCTTCATACATACCTACGAACCTATGAACAATACACAACAAGACATGATTTGTGTGAACATGATATAAAAAACAACATCTGGGGTTAGGAACTGGCATAAAGGTTAAGGTGTTTAGCTCACATTCAAGAAGTACAGGAGTGATTCTTACTAAGGAGAAATTGTCTAGGCTCAAAATAGTCCACAAGGGCAGCTTGTCTATTTCTAACCTATGAACTTATGGGTCATAAAGGGCATTCTGGAACTAGGCAGAATATTGTAAATGACTTGACTAATGGTAAGATGGACATGAAGAAGTCCTAGGACATCAAACTACATTCCCAGCATTGACATGAGTCTCTTCTGGATGAAGACTGGGATACTTCCATTTTGCCCTCCAGCACAGTAGCTGGTCTTAACATGTGGAAGTTATTATAGTCCAGCACAGCTGAAGTGTTCTCCATAATTTTAAACCACCATGTCTCTATCACTAGACAGACATCTAAGTCCCGCAGGGTGAGGAGGGCTTGCAAAGAGTGACGTTTTTATTTAGGCTCCTTGCATTGATCAGTAATATCATCATATTTCCTTTACTTGCATTATTATTTTGGTAGGTGTATCAGGTTGTCACTCATTACCTAAAGGAGGCAGTATGAGGGTGGACAATGCCTTTGCTAATTAATGAAACCCTAAAGAGGACAGATGCTAGCCAGCCCTGGTGAAGCAGCATGATCTATCAGTCATATCTTCCCAGGTTAGCAAATACTGAGCCTCTTCAAATGACACCAAAAACTAAGCCAATTATTGAAGTCAACTTTTTTTTGCTCATATTGTGGCATCATCTTTGGAGAAATTAGAATGCTGCTCACTGCTAGGTACTTACCTGCCTGGGACATGTAGTCAGGGAGCTCCATCATGTCTCTATTCATATAGTCCAGGGAGATACACTCCAAGCCACTGACACTCTCTTGTACTATGACAAAGTCTTAATGGTACTCATTGTTCGATGACTTGCGCATGTGTGCGATCTGATGCATCTTGACACCAGACAAGCAATTAAATGCCACTATTTCCTTGCTCAGTCTGGTAAGAGGTACATCTATATGTTTTTCAATGGAGTCATCTATAACATGGAATGTTTGGTTGAGTGGATGCCTGCCTTATGAGCTCAGGATCTATGATGTCAGGACTCCTTGAGCTATGTGAGAAGTTAGGCATCACTTGCTGAGGGTGTTTGGTGCCTGTGTTGCTTTTTGGAGGTCTCTGATGTTAAGACAAGTTAATCTTTAGAACCTCAGCATATGATGGATTATGTGTATTGTGATGGCTCTGTTGAGGTGTGGTGTATGGTGTGCTGCTATCCAGTTTGGTGTCTGAGTTTACTGAGTGTGAGATTTTTTCCTCCAAGGACATTATGTATAGGCTGCTGGCCTCTAAAGTCCCAATTCTACAAAGTCTGCTGATGTCATCCACCTTAAGAGCACTGGCCAACAATGTAGCAGCAGATAAACAGTGTGGTGCATGTGATAAATACTATGAACTATAGTGTGTAGTACTAGATAGGTAGGGGGTTTAATTTCACAGCATCCATATCTTTGTGTGTTTGAGTATACCCCCATGAAGCACTTTAGACAAGCCCCTAGAAACTATCTCTGTGGAATGGTTATGCATTTTACTCCCACTGACTAGCTGCTGGCCTCAACAGTGGCCTCAGTTGCAAGGCCTGGTGATGTCATCCACCTTAAGTCCACTGGCTGAGAGTCTAGTAGCAAATAAATAGCATGGCATATGGAAAACTTACTTTGATCTATAGGGTCTAATATTTGATAGTTAGGGGTTCTAATCTCACAGCATTCAACTCTAAGTGTGTGTGTGTGTGTGTGTGTGTGTGTGTGTGTGTGTGTGTGTGTGTGTGTGTGTGTGAAACATGCCCATGCTACCTACCCCTATGCATTGTTTATGCATTTTCTGGCCTTGTGACTAGCCACTGGCCCTATATTGCCCTCCTCTACATAAGCATAATTGATGTCCGCCACCATCTACAGTTGTACTTGCTGACTATCAGATGACATGTATCAAGGGTAGTAGAGTGTGTCACAGGGTATGAAAGCATGTTGACGCTGACTGTCTGCATTATCCCTGACACAATGTTCAACACATATGCACCTAGAGAGCCATGCATATATACTGGCATACCCTGTTGACATCATATTGCTGCTGTGCTGCCTTGCCATCCTGTGCTACTGTATTTCTGCCATGTGTCCATAGTTGCACAACTTAGACTCCTGTGACAAAAACATACACAGCTCCATGACATACCTATCATTCTGTAACAGTACTGCCAGTGTATCATCAAGCAACAAAGATACACAGTGTTTGGTGCGTAGTCCTGATACATGCCAGCATACAGTACCTCTCGTGGTCCACAACATCTGCCATGGCATAACACTACTGCACTACACAAACACATGTAAAGTTATATAGTCACCCTGTGCATTAAACAGATATATGCAGATCCCTGCATCCATGGCAGGGATGTGGCACAGGTATCATCACATGCACAGGGTGTGCTCTGGTGGTGCCGGACACCTAAGCTGTGCCAAACAGTTGACAGCATTGGTGTGAGTCAGGAAGGGGTGCTGTTGACATATTATATGGAACACAACAGTTAATAACATAACAGTCAGTATATTAACAGCATGCCAGTAACAGTTGCAGCATAAGGCCAACAACATAGGTATTTAACAAAATATGTTAATATGCAACCATTATAATACATAACAATAGTAAAACACATGCCCCAAAATAAAGTTTAATATAACAACAGATGTTAATAGTAAACTATAACCAATGAATAACAATAATAAATAAATGAAGATAAGGGGTGGGGAGAGAGAGAAATACACAGTCCATTAATACCATTATAGTCTATTTCATGGAGAACAGTACTGCTATCTACTCTACAGGTCTGTCCTTTCTTTATGTTTACAAGTGGACTATAGCTGCTGTAGCACATACATACCTCTCAAGCTATCCGCATGGGACAGTATGGGCCAAGATGTAACAACTGCAGGTAGTAAACTACACAGAACACTTGCTCATCAGGTGGACCTATGTAAATACCAAGGTGTACTGTGGGCTGATGTAGTGATATATTCCTGGTTAGATACAAATGTCGATGGTAAGCATGTGGCAGAGGGATTATGTACTACTTCTTACATTCCATGACAGCATGACACTTGAGAGACATGTATGTCTATAGTACAAAAATTATACTATTATCATGCCTTGCTTGACAGGCATGGGAATGGAACCCAATAGCAGTGACTGCAGAGGACATCTGCATCAAATGTATTAATTGACTGCAACAACCTTTAACAGATGCTCCAGGCATACAGCCAATACAATGATTACACATTTTAATTCTGTTATTTTATTTTATTAATATTACATTTATTTCCTTTATTTTATGCTGTATATTCACATACCTGACAATGATTTTAACAGTCTGTGACATCTAAGCACACAATTATTTACCCAGACTATGACCTACCTCACCCATTTGCCTGTAGTTCCTGTGGAAAGAAAATCTATAATCATTTTGACTGCTACTGAAATATATAGTGCTATAGTGCACTGGATTTGAACCCTATTCTGTGTGTGGCAAAATGTACTTCCGACAGAGCATTTAACAAACTGAGTTACTGAGTCACTGCTGTCTACTTCTTCTTTCAGCTTTTCCCACTTAGGGGTTGCCATAGTGGATCACCAATCTGCTCATGATTCACCGTGGAGTTTTTACAGTGTCAAGTTGCCAGTCCAATGCCAAGCCTTCCACAGAAGGCACACACTCACACCTAGGGCCAATTTAGAGTATCCAATCAACCTACAGCATGTCTTTGGGATGTGGGAGGAAACCAGAGCACCCGGAGGAAACCCACGCGACCCCAGGGAGGACATGCAGACTCTGCACAGAAGGCACCCCAGCCGAGGATTGAACCAGAAAACCTCTTGCTGTAAGGTGGCAACACTAACCACTGCACCACCGTGGCCGCCCTGAGTCACTGCTATCTGCTTACTGACTGATATTTGCCTAGGGATCATCTGGAATGAATATATAACCTGGTATTAGTAGTACAGTTTTATAGTAGACAGCAGTGACAGTTGAATGCACAGGCATTAACTTCAAGCATGACACAGATACTAGATAATCTACACATTTCTGCATAGAATGCTGGTGTATGCAATATATTGTTAGTGGGTTGAAATACCTGTGAAGTCTACAAACCATATCAGATTACTGGGTTGGCTACCTCACCCATACACATTTGCAGACATATATTTGCAGTCTACAACTATTACACTGTTTTACTTGCCTGCAGCAGCGTACCTCAGAGCCTGAATGCATATAGCTGAAATGCAATGGTTAAAACAAGACAATCCTGCTATACACAATATACCTTGGGTGTTATTGCTATTGCTTCATGTGTTATTGCAGGACAGGTGTCATAATTCATTTCTTGTAAAACAGCTCTGAAGCTACACTTATTGCATAACACTCTTTATTAGATATACCTTGAGGCAGAAAATGGTATTGTTTTATGTTTTTATTGCATAACAGTTGTCATAATCAATTTCATGCAAAACTGCCCTAATTCCACACATATTGCACAACACAGCTTAATTACAGGTACCTTCATGCTTATACTGGTATAGTTTTACATTTTTATTACGCAGCAGCTGTTGTAATGCAGGTCTTGCAAAACAACTTTAATTCCACAGTTATTGCAGTAGAACCTTTATTTAATTTACTTTAGCAAAGTTAATACTTTACTCTCCCCTGCTTATTGCACTACAGTTGGCAGTAGACCATGATGATTTGCCAGAGATGGTCTGCACCTGTCACCCCTGGAATTCAGGTTACTGGCCAAGGCTCTTGCCACCCCTATAGTGCCTTTTTTAGGCACGGCTCAAAGGACAAAACCACCACTGTAACAGATATAAGCATGCAAAATCTGAAGGGAATGCTACTCAATGTTCGAAGTCTAAAGCTCAAAATGCACTCTCTCAAGGCATGCCTAAAAATAGAGAACATTGATATCTGTGCAGTAACTGAGACCTGGTTCAAGGCTCTAGAGAGCACTCATGCAATACCAAGCTACAACTCTTACCACACCTTTCAGCCACCAAACCAGGCCAAAGCATTAAAAGCAGAGGAGTGTCCATATTCACCAAAGATATTCACGCCTCCAGGCTAGGAGCCCAACACAATGCATATGAAATTTTACAGGTGCAACTAACACTAGGTAAGACTGCAATCCAAACTGTAGCTTGCTACAGATCCCCCACCATGCCCCAAGATTCTCACTACACCTTTCTAAACATACTGGAAAATATTAAGATACAACCAAACACCCTAATACTGGGTGATTTCAACTAGCCTGACATTAATTAGGAAAACTACTCAGGTACCAACACCTTTGCCCAAAGGTTCTTGGAATTCATAAATTCCCACGCGCTGGATCAACTAATCCTAGTCCCACCAGGGGCTCAAATATCCTAGACGTGGTCATTACCAACATGGGATCTTGATGCTCCACACCAGTGGTCACCCCCTCGTTGGTTAGGTCTGACCATAAGCTAATCACCCTTGACATCCACATCCCACCCCACCCCCCCAGTAGGGAAACCTCCATAAAAAACTTCTCCAAAGCCAACTTCATGCTATTCAAGTCAGAAGTGACAAACTTGGTGACACCCATGCAGACGGGAACTGAAAGTTCGACTGCTGAATCCTACATTAAGGCACTGTGCGAGCACATCCACTCGTGCATGAATTGTGCCATTCTAAATAGAACCAAGATGCTCTCCTCCAAAAAAAGGAAGCTAATCTGGTGGTCCCCTGCCATAAACAAACTATAAACAGAAGTAAGAAACTGTTGCAGAAAAGAGGAAAATCCCAGGATGCAAAATACTCCCTTACCAGCCTCAGTAAGAAGCTGAGATCCCTCATAAAATCCTCCAAAGCTAGTTACGAAAATAAAATTGCCAAAGATGTCAAGGACCACCACAAGGCACTCTATAGTTCTGTCAAGAATCTAAATGGCAATGCTCAGATCTGTTCTGCGCTACAACAGAATGGCATTAAATATTCTGATCCCAAGGATATTGCCAATATCCTGGCAGATTGATTCAGTGCCATCTTCACCCCCTGTCACCCTCTAAAAGGCCTAGCTCAATGCCATAAGATTGCCAAATTCCAGTAATCATGGCCATACATGTAAAAAATGCACTCTCCAAAGCTAAGAATACAGCATCCATGGGACCAGACAACATCCCAGGCTGTGTACTACATGAACTGAAAAATTAACTACCACCTCACCTGAGTGTCATGTTTAATCATAGCCTCACTTCAGGCTGCGTGCCCAGTGAGTGGTGCACAACTACAGTTATCCCACTCCACAAGGAGGGATCTACCTTGGATCCTGGGAACTATAGTCCCATCAGTGTGATGAGCCTGATCTGCAAAGCCATGGAACGCATTATCTTGGAACTTATAAACAAAGACATTGGCAACCTTTAAACACTGGAACCCACCCAGTTTACTTTTCTAAAGGGCCGATCTTGTCTCCTCAACCTGATTGACTTCTTCGAATCAGTCTCCAGAGCTGTGGATAAGGGTAAGGTGATCTACATAGCCTTTCTGGACCTCACCAAGGCCTTCAACACCATCCCCCACTTTGGAATCATAGATAAACTTACTAAGCTGGGCATTAATCACTACGTCACTTGATGGTTTGCCAACTGGCTTACTGACAGAACCCACACTGTAAAAATAGCTGACTCAAAATTCAGCTCCAGACAAGTGACAAGTGGAGTAAGTACCTCAGGGTTCAGTCCTGGGACTGCTCTTGTTTGGCATCTACTTCTCTGAAGTACAGGCCAGCACTAAGGGACTCTGGCTAACAAAGTTCACAGATGACTGCAAACTGGGAGCCATTATTGAATCCCCAAATTATGTGGATATTCTACAAAAGGGCCTTACAGAAACAGATGCTTGGTGCCAGAGCCATGGGCTCAAGCTAAATGCCAAGAAATGTATAGTTATCCCCTTTGGGAAAAAAACATGTACCCATGAATTACCACATAAGTGGCAGTACACTAAACACTGGAAGTGTGATAAAGGACTTAGGGACACAGGTAGACAGTGGTCTCACCTTCGATAACCACATCGCCACAACAGTCAGGAAATCCTTTTATGTGGCACACCTCATCACTAAGGGCTTTTCATCCAGAAAAAAGGAGGTCATTGTCCCACTGTACTCATCCTTCATTAGACCCATTATAGAGTATAATGCCCCATTTGGTATGTGCCTCACAAGACATCTGCAACAACTGGAAAGGCCACAGAAATACCTCACTAAAAGAATCACAGGCCTAAAGCAGATGCCCTATGCTGACCATCTAAAAAAAACTCCAGCTATACTCTGTCGCATATCACCTACTCAGAGGCGATCTCTGCTTAACATACAAGGCCATGTCAAACACAGAGCTGTTGGACATGGTACACTTAAAGAAATCCCAATCCCTCAGAGCCACACGCTCCAGGGATCTAAACCTGGTCATCACAATGAGTAAAACATGCTGGAGAGATAGGTTCCTGACCCAAAGACTCCCCATGCTCTGGAATAGACTGCCCATACATGTCAAGCTGAGCACCTCTTTCGCCCTTTTCAAAAGGAACCTTGATGATTGGATGGGAGATAGGAAATTCACCCCTGGGCTAACATCAGTCATCCTGCTAGACAGAGGACCAGGGAAATAAATATTCTGGGAAGAAATAGCCAGAGAATTGTTATGGCTAGGCTTGTATAGGCCCTAGGGCTGATAGCCTAGTACCAACCTATGAACCTATGAACCTATAAGTCTACATCCACACTCATTGCAATACAGTCTTTACTGTATATACCTAATGGCAAGTAATGCTTTACTCTTTCTTTCTTGTCTGACTATAAATTGCAAAATACAACTGTACTCACCACACTCATGGCATAACCTAGCCAAGTGCCCAGCATGCACCTCAATATTGCGAGCCCTCACCT
Source organism: Protopterus annectens (assembly GCF_019279795.1). NCBI lineage: Eukaryota > Metazoa > Chordata > Ceratodontiformes > Protopteridae > Protopterus > Protopterus annectens. The sequence goes on from NC_056728.1 coordinate 1,732,668,458, forward strand.
CTGCAGCTGTTGGGAGAGAAAGAGAGCATTATGCATACCAGTTTAGCAGACATTCATGATTATACAGGTAATGGTACTTACATACATGTGGGACATTCACAGCCTGGAATTCTTGGATCCAGGTTTCCAAGAGAGTGCCCTTCCTTCTTTTCAGTTCATCATGGTGGTGATAACACTGCTCACCTGTGCAGAGGATACCAGTTGCACTGGTGAGGTCCTTTGCCAGCTGTTCTCAGGCCTCCACCTTCCACTCTGAGCCCTGGTAACCTCCTTGCATCAGCTGGCCCTTATGGTTTTTGCAAGGAGTGCATCCATGACCCTGGATTCTTGAATGCGCTAGTGCTACAGCCGAAAGTGTGAACCCTCTCCAGTGCCTGCCATAGTGTATCTCTTAGTGAAAGCACTCCAACGGATTATGCTGTATTCTCACCTGTTGAGCTTAATATAGCCTGTTTTCCCACCCTTATGTGCCACTGGGCAATTTTTTAAAAATGTGTTGCATTGCTTGGAACTGTGCAAACCCGCACAGCCGAGCTGAGTAGTGCTTAAACTGACAATGCTTAGCAGTGCTCAAAGCAGCTAGGCACAGCCAAGCAATGCCAAGCACAGCTAAGGAGTGCATAAACAGAGGTTGTTTAAGCAGTGCTTAGCAGTTCTTAGCAGAGCTTAGCTGACCACAGCAGATCAGGATTGAAAAATAATCACAACAATTTGTCTTTGGAAAATAATTGCTTACATTATCATCCATGTATTCAAACTCTGCATCTACTGCACATAAGGCCATAACTATAACCACTTGGCTACATGGATATGTGGACTGTTGTTATACTTTTACATACACCTCTGAGCTAATTCTAAGCACTGCTAAGCACCGTGCTGTGCAAACCCACTAAGCTATGCTTAAGCTTGACCTTTGCATTACAAATTAAATGCATCCAGTTTCTATTTTTTAGAGGTCTGGTACATTTCACTTGCTGCACTCTGTGCTGCACCACACCAACTTGAAAAAAAATTACATTCATATAATGCATTTGGACAGTGCAGGGGGTGTGTTGCTCATCTACGGACACAGTTAGTAACACACTGCCTACACTGATTCAATAACTGTGTTCCACAACTCTCCCTCAGCAATGTGCCATCATTGCTATACATACACAGACAAAGTAACTTCCATGTAGGCTCTACACTATGCCTACACTGATTTTGTTAAATCTGGGGGGGGGGGTCCTTTCCTGTCTATATTTAGAACCATGAGAATGGTTAGTTTATGACATTTTGAAAGGTTAAGCATTTAATTTCAGCTGCTTTGTATGAGGCTTACTGTAGCTATGAGTATGTTGGTATGGCCTCATAGTAGTATTTTAATAATGGGCCAGGGTGGGTCACTGGATGTTCTTTGCTGTTAATGATAGTGAGAGACTGGAACCATTCTGTATGAGTATTAGCATGCCACCATCTTGTCTAATTTGTTTTCTGTTAGCAGAGAATAAAGTACAATTTTTTTGTGGTATGTACAGAATCCATTGCTTTATCTTTTATCCAGGGTCTGGTAATTTATTATTTTGAGGCTTGTACTAGTTTATCCATGCTTTAAACTGGACTGACACAAGTTATGTTCATGTAACATATGAAGAGGATTTTATATTTTCTGCAGTTTTGTGGGATGGGAGGTAGTGAGCTAGTGTTGAATTGGATGTCACCCGAATGAGGTAGTGCAATGGCAGAGATAATTATATAAGTAATTTTGATTTAAAGTAATAAAGATGATATTGCTAACAGTTTGTACAGAATTTGTAGTGGTGATGCATGTTTTTGTTGGTTTAATTTTTTTCAAGTCATTTGGGTTTTTAATACCATAATGGGAACAGACACCATTTCTAAGGCAGGGTATGATAAAAGTTCATGAAATTAGTATTGTTTCAGGCTTCTGTGTTAGCCAAAAGCGCTCTTCACATCACCCGCAATGTGTGTCCAGAAATGACTCCTTCTGCAGTTCATAAAGAGTTACATGTATGAGTAGCATATCTAAATATGGCTGTAAGTTTTTTTATGAGACTCATTCCTCCTACTGCTGTTGGAACTGTGTGGGCAGCTTTCTTCTACATTACGCTTGTTTCTGCCTGCAAATCCTGGTATTTTATGACTTGGTGTCAATCTCTATGTATGACACTGTAAACACTGGATGAAGCAATTTCAATGATCAATGTAACGTTTGTCTTTTCATGGACTACTCTATCTGCTTTTCTCACATCTATTTTCTGAACTGTTGGTAATGGGTGATTCCATGTGATATAAACTTCAGCATTCTCTATAATGCCTTGTGGCTCATGTTTCCAATGCTTCTCAGCTGCTTCAGTGTCGTAGTATTTTCACAATCCCTAATGCAGCAGTCTTGACACATTATTATTCTGCTTTTCAATTTTCAGACCCTTTGCCATTAGTGTGTTATACCCAGCAACATGATGTGTGTGACTATTTCCATTTCTCTTTTATACAACCTGCATTTGTCTGCTTCTCCCACATGTTCAATGGACTTTGTAAATCAACATGTATATATGTAGTCCACTGTCCTGTGATACCAGTATTAACCTTTCACCGTTTGGTTTAAATTCACCTCTCCTTAACCATTCCTGCATCAAAATCCTGATCAATACAAGGTTATTCCAGGAGTTTTCTATACTTGTCCCTATATTTATGGCTTTTCCACATTTCTTTCATTCTCATCTGATCCTTCTCCTTATATTCTTTCTCTTTTTACACATTCAGTTGCTGTCTGGTTTTTGGTTTACTTCTGGTTTGATTCCCATTCCCACTATTTTGGTGGTTTCTATTCCTTTGTTTTTTTTCCCCTAGTTCTCTATAAAACATTTTGGATCATTAGTGAATTGCTTATTTTGTACTTTTCCTTTATATTATCTGCAAATCTTCTAAGTTTTTCTGTCTGTGCTGATATCTTTAGTTCATTATTTGCAATACTGTATGATAGAGCCTGGTCTGTTCTAATGCTGTTCATTGCTTTTATCACATCTATCTTGCTACGTATTTTGCTCAATCTGTTCCCTGTTCTACACTCTTCTAATAGTATCACTTCTTGTGTTAATTGCTTTACAGTTTTCTCTATTTGATGCTTCCAATACAGCATTTTGTTTCTTCTCTTAGTTTTTCTTATTGCTCTGCATTTTGAGGGTAAGACTTTATTTATTAAACAAATTACTTATGTTATATCACATGAATTTATGCTAACAGTCTTAATTATGGTGTTAATCTGCTTTATTAGACTTAAGATTTTTGGTCTAATTTATTTTCTGTAATCTAGTTCTTTCATTGATTTTAATATGTCTAGCCACCTCTATTAAATCAAGCAACTCTTCCCTTAGATCATTTTCTTTAAACTGCGGGAACATCTTTGCTCTCTGTTTCCTGCAGGCATTCTGCAGAAAGTTCCAGAATATCTTCCTGTGATATATGCTTTTCAGCTGCATCCTGTGTGACCCATTGCTCTTTTATATGGGAACTCATTGGCCTAGCACTTCACAACGCTGACTGCATTAGAGCTGACACTGTTTCTGCTCATTCCCTTGCAGTAAAACTCTAACAGAACTTTTTTACTGGTTTTCTGTTGAAGAATCCAGAGCATTTACATATGGTAAGTGATCGGATGCTTCCTGTTCCACATTATGCTGTAATGTTACCTGAGATGGATTTTCTACACTAAATACTTCACTTCACAGGCAACCCATAACTTCAGTTTTTTTTCTTTTTATTTCTTTAACTTCTTCATTACTAATTTCCTTTTCTACTTCCCCCTTTGGTTTCATATTTTTTTGTATTGTGAAATTTTCTAAATCCAGATGCCTTTGTCTTTATTTCTCTACAAATATCATTGCTGCTGCTTTTTTGTACTGATTAGTTTTGTTTTCTCCTTTGTATAAATATTTCACCATATTAAATGTCTTTTTTCTTTCTCGTGCCCATATTTCTTCTTCAGTTGTCAACTGCTCCACCTCTTTCCTCTTGTTTGGGGACTCATTTATTTTATTTTTATTATTTTTATTTTACATTTGTTAACCGGGCTAGTCCAACTGGATATATTTCCATTTTCAGCAGAGGCCCGGGGAGAAAAGCTCCACATAGAGACAAATAGTTACATAATACAAAAAAAGAATAATAAGAGGTGATAAGTCAGTTTACAATACTACATTATAGGGATATAAATACATAGCCTGTACAGAATCAAAGGTTAAAAAAAAAACATTTTGGACAAGAAAACTGGCAGACAAAAAAAGGAAAAAAAAAACATTCAAAAATTAAAAATTCCATTTAGTTAATATGCTATCATCATGTTTTGTAGATTTAAGAGGATCTACTAGAAAAGGGTGGAGAAGGAAGGACAGCCTTTAAAGTGAAGGTGGTGTCCTAGTAAAAAAAAAAATAGAGAAGGTGTCAGGGAGAGAAGGCGGGAAAGAAAAGGAGGTAGACATAGTTTTAATCAGGGTTAAAGCAAGAGCATAACCAATGATTTTTAAGGTATATTTTGAGTTTTTGCTTAAAGAGAACCTGGGATGGAATGGAAGTTAGTTCAGTCGGAAGATGATTCCAATACTTACCAATGGTGTTGGAGAAAAGGGAGTCACCAGTACAGTTGTTAGTTTTAGTTAAGGTTACTAGAAGTTTATTTGAGGAGCGAAGTGAACTGAGGTTGGCATAAGGAGTAAAAAGGTTGGATAGTATTGGTGTATTATTAGGATGGTAGAAAATCCTATGGACAAGGGAAAGTGGAAAGAAACAACAAGTTTTCTAGTTCAAGCCAGTGAAGTTGTTGTAGGTTTAGACAATGATGAGTTCTAAATTGATTTCCGGTAACAAATCTAGCTATACTATTATAAGTATTAGACAGCTTCGAAAGATTATTTTACTTTAGGTTGGTGTAAATAGGTGACGCATAGAGAAGAGTAGAAATAAGATGAGAGTGGGCAAGTGTAGCTTTGGCTGTAGGAGTTAAAAACATTTTGATTCTGTAAAAGGAGCCCAGCTTTCTATTTACAGTTTTAATAGTATTATTGATGTGACTATCAAAGGTAAGGCAGTTATCTATCATGACACATAGCAGCTTGGTGGTAGAGTCAGGTGATATAAGAGTGCCATTACTGGAAGAGATAAAGAATTCTAATGGGGGGGACTTAGTAGTGGGCTTAAATAGGAGGAGTTTGGTTGTTTTAGCATTTAAAAGCAGACAACGTTTTAAGAACCATGACTCTACAGTGTTAAATACATTTTGTGTAATTGTTTGTAATTCTGAGATGGTTTTTGCAGAACAGATAAGTGTGGAATCATCAGCATATTGTATGCATGTGGCCTGGGGTATTGCTACTTGAAGGTCATTTATAAATAAGGAGAATAGAAGCGGACCAAGAATAGAGCCTTGGGGGACACCAAGAGAGATTGGTAAAAGAGAAGAGAGATTGTTATCCCAGAGGACTGCCTGTTTCCTGTTGTTGAGGTAGGAGGTAAACCAGTGAATAGACTTGGGTTCTAAGGGAAGAGATTTCAGAATTCTTATGAGCAGGGGGTGGTTAACCATATCAAAGGCTTTAGACAGGTCTATAAATAGAGCTGATGATAGAATATTGTTATTACGGTTTTTGTTAATGAAGTCAGTGAAGGATAGGAGTGCAGTGGTAGTACTGTGAAATGGTCTAAAACCATGTTGGCAATTAGTAAGTATGTTATGTTTAGTTAGGTGGTTCATTAGCTGATAGTGTACACATTTTTCCATAATTTTTGCTAGTGGTGACAAGAGTGCGATGGGCCTATAATTAGAGTACTCATTAGAACTACCTCCTTTGTGTAAGGGGATAACATAAGATATTTTCCAGATATCAGGAATGGTTTCTTCACTAATAGTTCTGTTTATGAGGATGGATATAGGATAGGCTATTTCATTTGCTGCTTTTTGAAGGAATTCAGATGGAAGCTGGTCAGCAGAGGGAGTGCAAGGTTTAAGTTTTTGGATACATTTTTGGATAAAGGTGGTAGAGATGGGTTGTAGTTTAAAGGTTGGAAGATTGGAAGATGAGAGATCAGGGATGCTAGAATTATCAATGGAAATGTGAGAGGCCAGAGAGTTAATGGTGTCAGTAAAGAAGGAATTGAAGGCATTGGCAATTTCATGGGCTGAGTTATGGTCTGATCCGGAAGGGGAAGGAGTTGCAGTCTGTCCTGGGCGAAGAAGTTTATTTAAGTTTGTCCAGAATTTATGTGGATTGTTATGATTTACCTTCTGAAGATTACTATAGTAGTTGTTTTTATCCGAAAGTATGGCTTTTTTGGTACAGTTTCTTAAGTATCTAAAGGTTTGTTGATCTGAGGGAGATTTACTAGTTCTCCATTTTATCCAGGATTTGTTTCTAAGCAACAATTTTTGTCTTGTTTCCTTGGTTAGCCATGGGGCAGGTTTAGATTTCACTCTGATGGTTCGTTTTGGAGCATGATTATCAAGGATTGATAGAAATTTGTCATTAAAGTATTTAACAGCATCTTCAAGTGGGAGAGATTTTAGAGGGTGCCAGTTGCAGGCATTTAGTTCAGTTTTAAATAGGAGAGGGCTAAAATGTTTCTGACTTCTTGAGATTCTAAAGATAGGGGTATTAGAAGTATTACTCTTATGCCTTATGATGTATGTTAAGTTGTGATCACTAATGTCATCAGGTAAAGTACCAGCCTGATATGTTTGTTGAGGTTTGTTAATAAGAATCCAGTCCAATATACTTTCTTTGTTGTTAGGTTTATTAATCCTAGTTGTAGTGTTTATTGTCTGAGTAAAGCCATGGAGATTAATATGAGTGGCTGGGTTATTTGAATTGACAGAGGACCAGTCGAGGTTGAGGTCGCCTAGTATGATAGTTTCTTGTGGGTACGTGGAAGATATCCAGTTAAGGATATTTTCTGTAATAGTAGAGTTATTTCCAGGAGGTAGATAAATACAAATGATACAGATTGATTTATTTGGGTTTAGTTGCAGTTTTGAAATAAGGAGTTCAGCCTTGGTGGCTTCTTGAGAAGCATAAGGTATTAAGGATACGTGAAGTTCAGTTTTAAATAGTAGTGCTACACCCCCACCCTTGCGTGTCTTGCGGTCGAGTCTAAGAATATTGTAGCCTGGGGGAATGATTTCACTATCGTTAGTACCGGGTTTTAACCAGGTTTCAGATAGACAAAAGATATCAAAGGAGTGATAGTCAATAAGAGAATGGAGGTGAGTAACTTTGTTATTGACACTTCGGATATTAAGATGTCCTATAAGAAAAAGAATTAGAGTTAGAGATTGCTGATGGAAGGGAGGTGTTTAACAAAATGGGTCCAGTTTGAGGAGAAGTATTAAAGGGCCCTGGGTTGGGATGTATATCACCATCCTTTAGGGTTGAGAGGATATATGGCAAGAAGGAGTTAGAAGAGAAGCTAGAAAGGTATTTTAGTCATTTTAACACAAGATAATTACATTTAAAATGGGTAAGTCGATGATATTTGGCTAGGAGGTAGGAAGAGGTAGATGTAATATTTAAATGAGTTAATTTATGGGATGTAAGATCTGAGGCTGTTTGTTTGAGAGAATAATTAATGTCACTATTAAATGTCTGTTCAAAGGATGTAAGGAGATAGGGTAGTGAGAGAAGTAGAGAAAGAATAAGTAGGAGTATTGGCTTAGCTAGGACAGCTTTAGTGTTAGAGGTCTTGGATAGGTTTTTACTAGTTTTGAATGACATACTGTGGGGATGAAAAAAGGAACTTTATAGCAGAAGGTATATATATATATATATATATATATATATA
>NC_056728.1:1732681287-1732683787 GCF_019279795.1 Protopterus annectens
TAAGGCACAGTCTTATTTTTTTTTTTTTTTTATATTTTATAAAAAAAAAAAAAAAAAAAAGGCAGTTTTATCTGATGAAGTCTTTCGGGATGAAAACGCAGTGTTGAATAAAGCGTTCATTGTGTTGGAACTATTCAAGTGGATTTGGTGCACCTTTCTTCTCCCCTTGCTTCTTTTTTGCTGTTTATTTGTGACTGTGGAGAAGTTGGCCGTAGTGAATTATTACTACTGTTGCACTAATCTACTATTTTGCAAAATGCTAAGTGAATTAATTAATTATTATCATTAATATTGTTATTGTTATTATTATTATTATTATTATTATTATTTATAACGTGCAGTTTTTCTCCGCAGGTCTCTGCTGAAAATGGACTTCTTGTCCAGCGTGCGTCCATGCAGACACACACACACACACACACACACACACACACACACACACACACACACACACACACACACACACACACATTTTGCATGTACATTTTTTCTCTAAGTATTTGTTTTAGCTAAATAGCTAAATGAAATCCATTTATGCTGAACTGTGTATGTTTGTGCTGTAAATTTCCAGTCTCCAAGTAAATATCTATGCCACTGGAGTGTCAGTTATACAGAAAGGATATTTCAGCCCCTTTCAGGAATGAGTTTCCTTAGATGTAGTTATAGACTCTGTACTGCTAGACACATATGGGGAAGTGGTTACAGGATGGATGTCAGTAGACCACACTGTGTGAGTTGTGAGGTCACACATACCAAAGCCTTTGTACTCTGCATTAGCAAAGGGATTCTCCAGTGCAAAGCCTCTTCACATAGCTACCCAGCCCTTAATAAGATGGTGTAAAAGGAAAGAGTGTCTCATCCAGCAAAGGTTTATGGCTGGACAAATGTACCAGGGTTTGCTGACATCTGAACATTGGTACGGTGCAGACAAATCACCCAAAGGAGGTGGATGCAGGAAGAAAAAAAATAGTTCTCTCAGCTGAGTTAAAATTAATTACATTTAATGCAGTCCATAAACTTTTAGATAATAATGTAACACTAGAAATGGGTAGCTATTATGTAGCAATTATTTGAATAAAAGAGTGTTTGTAAAATGATGTTAAAGTTAGCACTGATACTTATTTCCTTAGTTGAAGTCATAATAAATGCATACTTAGTTGTTAGCGTGTATACTTGTATATGCAATTGCATATTGTTGTTTAGGGTGCTATATCATATAAATTATTTCCTGCTGGATCTACAGACATTTTCTGTTTCCATAAATGCAAACTTAAGATGCCAGAATTGTTTGCTACATACTACTTATTATGAATTATAGCGGCATGTGACACATCCCTCTAATTTACTACTTTACCATATTCCTTTACTCTGAATTAACGTTCCTTCTTTGCCCATTATATAACTCTCAACAGAATGTTGCCATGATTTATTTCCTTTAGGGCCAGTTTTCATGCAATGAAATCCATATGAATGCATTATCAATCCTTCAGCTTAAAAGCCTTTAAAATCACTGATACTTAATATTTCTTACAACAATCTGAATTTGCCTGTCAAATAAAACACATCTAGCTGATTCCTCAGCTCTGTGCTAGACATATATCAGAAATAATTATGCCATAGTTTGTCTTGAAGGAGTCTGTAGTAAGAGTTCTTTAACAAAATGGTCACATTCTGATATATATCAGTGGATATACATCAGTGGATATACATCAGTACATTTCCTTTACTGCAGATATTTTGCTTGTGCTAAAAATGAGGAACCCAAATAAACTATTGTTAGACTCATTAGCCTGCTCTAGGCATTCATCAGTCACAATTAAGGAATTGTAATGACTCTACATTGTGTAATTAGGTATGGAACCCTTTTATAAATCAGACTACCTGATGATTATTGCTTTGTGTTTCAGATTCTGCTGTTTTCACTTGGTAACAATGAAATAGTCCCTTAGGGATTTTCTTAATAACATCTAGTATGACCACTGAAAGCAAAGAATAAGCAATAATTTTTTACAGTTTATTTTGTTTTGCGGTTTTCATTTTCCATATTCCTCTCACAACCACCTATTATATTCACAAAATAACTTATTTAACTCATACTTTATATGATAGGTTTAAAATCATGGCATGCAAATTATGAACAGAGATCCGCAGGTGTTAAATAAATTGCAGGTCAAACCACGATGAATCAACAGTAAAACATGAGTGAAACAGTTCAATCACACCACATTTTCAGTAGTAATTTCTGAATCATTTCTTTCTCCTAACACAGCAGATATTCTTCTTATTCTGGAATATGATTCTGCCTTCATTGATGAAACATTTTAATCAAATAACAGTTTCATTTGCAGCTTCTGAATCACTCCATTCCTCCTGCATGGCATACTCATACATATTATCAAAGTAGAGCATGCTGCAACCTCCATTAATGAAACAGTTTAATAAAGTAGCAGTTTCATCTGCAGTTTCAGAATTCTTCTTTCTTGCCACATGTCACATTCAGACT